>NW_016805424.1:0-1162 GCF_001698545.2 Rhinopithecus bieti
TCAACAAATAAATAAATAAAATTATAGTAGAATGAGCAATTTTAAAGAGATGAGTTGGAGCTACACACCTACACACACATAAAGAATTTTTTTCAAGTAGTATTGTTAAATTTAAAGCTTCAAAGGGAATACCACATATAAGGTAATATTTGAATTTAAAAGTAGTATATAGATTCAAAAAATTCATCCAGGACCCAGGAAGTATTAAGGTGGTAAAAACAAACAAACAAAACACCAGTAGAAGAAGGTATGAAAAACTTGGTGGATGTATCAGGGTTCTCCAGAGAAATTGAACTAATAGGATATATAGAGATTTATAAGAGAAGATTTATTATAAGAATTGCCTCATGCAACTGTAAAGGAAAATGAGCTCCATGGTCTGTCACCTATAAGCAGAAGAACCAGTGGTATAAGTCAGTTAAAGTCTGAGGGCTTCAGAACCTTGGGGAATTGACTGGGGTAATAATGTAACTCCCAGCCCAAGGCCAAAGGTCTGAGAACTAGTGGAGTTACTTCTGAAAGTCCTGGAGTCTGAAGGCCCAAGAACCAGGATTTCTAATGTCTCAGTTCAAAAGAAGATCAATGTCCCAGCTCTAGAAGAGAGAGAGTTTGTTTTTTCTCTGCCTTTTTTTCCTATCTGGGCCGTCAATGGGTTAAGTGAAGTAAACTTCTTTACTCAGTGTACTAATTGAAATGTGAATCTCTTCTGAAAACAGCTTCACAAACGTACATGGAAATAATGCTTTATGATCTTCTAAGCAATCCTTAGCCTAGTCAAGATGACACACAAAATTAACCATCACAGTGGACAAATCTAAGGAATCCCAATACACACAAAAGAGAAATTTTAGATGAGTCAGACACAATGTAATAAAAGGGAAAACCAAAGAACAGTGGAGAGAAAATTGTTTGAGCTGAACAAACATTTAACCTTGTAGTTTAAAAGAAATCACTAGGTAATAGTCAAATATAATGTGAACTATGTCTGTGTGTGTGTGTGTGTGTGTGTGTGTAAGAGAGAGAAAGACAGAGGAAAAAAGAGAGAAAGATGAGACTGGAAAGGAGACATAACACCTGGGAATACTACATATTATTTTGGTAAAAGTTTTAAATTTCAAAGAAAATAATTGCATTAAATCAGAAAATTTAAATTTTATTCATA
>NW_016805425.1:0-15675 GCF_001698545.2 Rhinopithecus bieti
TGCCTTTCCAGAGGTCAAATACACTTACTATGCCACTGGAGGGGGATATTTTATTGCCTAAAATCCTTCATAATTTGGCCCAAGACACTGGCGTTTTTCTTTTTTTTCCCTTGTTTGTTTCTCTTCATTTTAAATAGCATTACTGAGGTAGAACTGAACTATGAGAAGCCACACACCTTGACATTTTACACTTGATTAGTTTTGATAGATGTGTGTACCCATTAGGAAATATTTTCATTACTCTTAAAAGTTTCATTTTTCTCTTTACAATCACTTTCACGCCTCCCTATGCTCACCCTTAAGTAACTGCTGATGTTTTCTGTCAGTATAGTTTGCGTTTTCTTTATGTTAAATGACTGACATCATCCTGTGTATACTCTTTCATCTCTGTAGTCTGTTATGTCTGACTTCCTTCAATCGGCATGATCATTTTGATATGTATTCACACTGTTGCATATATCAATATTTCATTCCTTTTTATTGGTTAGTAGTAGTACTACATTAAGCAGATATGCCAAATTTGTTTATTCATTTTCCTGTTGATGAGCACATGACTTATTTCCATTTTTTGGCTACTAAAAATAAAGCTGTTTTTTAAAAAAATCATACAAGTCTTTGAGTGGATATATGCATTCACATATATTGGATAAATACCAACAGTGTAATATCTAGACTATAAGGTAGAAGTATGTTTCACTTTACTAGAAAATACCGAACTGCTTTCCAAAGTCATCGTATCGTTTTAATTTTCTACCAGCAGTGTGTGAAGGTTTCAGTTCCACCAAATCTTCACCATACTTGATATGGTCAATTTTTTAATGTTAGGCATTCTCACAAATTTATCGCAGTTTCACATTATGACTTAAATTGATATTTCCATAATGACTAGTAATGTTAAACATCTTTAGCCCATGGGCTTATAGGCCATCCCTTTATCTCCTTGTTGGTGTGCCTGTTCGATTCGTTACTTCCCTTTATAAATTTAGTTGTTGTCTTTCATATATTTTGACAGACTTACCCTAAGTATTTTGGACGACACATGTTATTGTAAATGGTACTTTTTAATCATCAATGTTTGATTGAACTTATATATGAAAACATATTTTTTTGTGTACAGATTTTGTATTCTATAAGTTTGTTCATCTCATTTGTACTAGTGACATTTTTGTGGATTTCATCAGATTTTCTACATAGGTGATCATGGAATCTGCACCTAAATGCAATTCGGTTTACTATTTTCCAAACCGGATATCTTTTACATATTTTTCTAGTCTGATTTAATGGTCAGACCTTTACTACACTGTTGAATACAAGTGTCAAGAGTTGACATTCTTGTCATGTTTTCAATCATATGGAGGAAGCTTTCAGTCTTTTACAATTAAGCAAAATCTCATAATTGTGGGAGATTTTTAAATTGTATTTTTATAATTGCCATTTACCTGGATGAAGAAGTTCCCTTCTATTCCTAATTTACAGAGAGCTTTTATAAGAAACAGATGTTAACGTATTTTAATGATTTTTTCTGCATCTATTAAGATGATCATATGTCTTTTCTTTTTTAATACAGAGGATTACATTGATTGATTTTTAAATGTTTAACCAACTGCATTTCTTAGACAAACCCCACAAAGTCATGTTATATTTCTCTCTCTCTCTCTCTATATATATATATATACACACACACACATATACACACACATATATATATACATATTTAGATTTATTTTCCATTGTCTTCTTAATGCCATAAGTATGTTAATAAGGGATATCTCTTTTCATTCATTGTCTTTTTTTTTCTGTTTTTGTATCAGGTAATTCTGGACTTACAGAATGAGTAGGGGTGTGTTCCCTCTTAATGAGTTTATGTAAAACTAGATATTATTTCTTACTTATTTGATATATTTATCCATAGACATTTCTTGGCCTGATTTGATTTCAGTCTTTTGTAGGCACTGTGTCTCTGGCCTCTGAGTTGGGGCCTTCTCGGTTGTGCTGAGCTTGTAAAAGCCTCCTAATGGTTTCAAGCAGGATGAAATCCTGCTTCTCCTCAGGACTAGAGAGTTTGTGTTTTCTGTTCTCTTGCCCCACAATGAGCTTTTCGCACTTCACCAGCAGTTTAAGATTTTATTTTCACAGGACATAGGTAAAAAAGAAAAAAAGGGCCCCTATAGGAATATGTACCTTTCCCTAAGTTGTTGTTTTCCCCAGTCCAAGGCCTGTAAAAAGACAGAGGCTTTCTCTGAATTCTAGCCCTTCACTAATTCATACTCTAATCACCTCGAGAGGTTCATGGAGAAGCCTTTGCAATTGGGCCTGAATTGTCATTATATCTGCAGATCACAGGAGTTATACAATTTCATGATAAATATTAGCTGTATTTTCCTTACAGTTCATGAATCCAGCATCTACCCCAGGTAAGTAGTGATCTCAGCTCATCATTTCTTAGAGGGACCTGTCCTTACATAGGTTTGGTTTAGTTGTTTCCCTTGTGTCCTTAGAGTTCCGATGGGCTCAAGGGAAGTGACTTTCTATATTATGTAACATTTTAAGGTCTGAGCAATGCACTTCCTAGTTTTCTGCACCCTAAGCAGAAGATAGAAATCTATCCTTTTTTAGATCTGATAGTATTGCATTATAATCGTGTGTGTGTAGATTCCTATGTATACACATATGTAAATATATATCAGTTTCTAGTAGGCTGCAGTAAAATCAGCAAAAACAACCACTGGCATATTTACTTCTTCCCATAATTCTGTCAGTTGTGCTTGATGTATGTTGTAATATTTTAGTTTCCAATTGTTATGTCTTCTAGATCTATTGTTTCCTTTAGTAGTACATACTTTCCTTCTTTGTCCTTTGTCCTTTATTTTAACTTCATGTGTTACTTATCAGACAGTGAGATAGTTGCTTTAATTTACATTACTATCCACAGTGTATGAGGGTTTCTTTTTTCCACATCATCACCAGCATTTATTAATGCCTGTGTTTTGGATAAAAGCCATTTTAACTGGGGTGAGATGATATCTCACTGTGGTTTTGATTTACATTTCTCCGATGGTCAATATTTATCACCTTTTCATATGCCTGCTTGCCATTTGTATATCTTCTTTTGAGAAATGTCTATTCAAATGTTTTGCCCATTTTTTAAATTGAATTATTGGATTCTTTTCTATAGAGTAGTTTGAGTTTCTTGTATATTCTGGTTATTGGTGTCTTGTCAGATGGGTACTTTGAAACTATTTTTTCCATGATGTGGGTGGCCTCTTTGCTTTGTTGATCATTTTCATTGCTGTGCAGAAGCTTTTAACATGATATGATTTTATCTGTCCATTATTTCTTTGGTTGCCTGTGCTTGTGGGTTATCAATCAAGAACTTTTGGCCTAGACCAATGTCCTGGAGTTTCACCTATGTTTTCCCATGTGAATTTCTTTTTTTCTTTTTTTTTTTTTTTTTTTGAGACCGAGTCTTGCTCTGTGTGCCCCAGGCTGGATGACAGTGCGTGATCTTGGCTCATAACAAGCTCCGCCTCCCGGGTTCATGCATTTCCTGTTCCAGCCTCCTGAGTACTGGGACTACAGGACCCACCACCATGCCCGGCTATTTTTTTGTTTTTTTTTTTTTTTTTGTATTTTTAGTAGAGATGGAGTTTCACCAATGTTAGCCAAGGAATGGTCTCTATCCCTGACCTCATGATCGCCCACCTTGGCCTCCCAAAGTGCTGGATTACAGGCGTGAGATACCATGCCCCAACCCTTCCTGTGTGAATTTCATAGTTTGTTGTTTTAGATTTAAGTCCTCTAATCCAATTGTTATTTTTAATATGGTGAGAGATAGCCGTGTAGTTTCATTCTTGTGCAATTTGGATATCCAGTTTTCCCAGCACATTGAGAGGCGAGACTGTCTTTTACCTCTTTTTTACCAGTGTATATTTTTGGTACCCTTTGTCAAAACAAGAGTTGCTGTAGGTGTGTGGTTTTGTTGCTGGGCTCTGTTATCTTTTCCATTGGTATATGTGTCTGTTTAATGCCCAGTAATGTTGTTTTTGGTTACCATAGCTGGGTAGTATAATTTGAAGGCAGTAATGTGATTCCTGCATGTTTTCTGTTTGCTTTTTTTTTTTTTCTCCTAGGGTAAGCTATGGCTTATTCGCACCCTTTTTTGTGATTCCAATCAAATTCTAGGATTACTATTTTTATTTCTGTGAAGAATGTCTTCCCTGCATTTTGATAAGTATGCACATTGAATAGGTTAGATGTCTTTGGGAAGTACGCCATTTAACAATATTGATTCTCCAAACCATGGACATGGAATATCATTTCATTTTTTTTGGTGCTCTCTTTATTTTTTTCATCAGTGTTTTACAGTTTCATTATAGAAATCTTTCCCTTCTTGTTAAGCTAATTCCTAGTATTGATTTTATGTGTGGTTACTTGTAAATGACGAATTGCTGTTTATTTATTTTTCACATTGTTCACTCTTGGCATATAGAGAATGCTACCAGAATGAAGATCCTGCATTTGCAATACCATGGATGGAAACCTAGAGGACATTATTTTAAGTGAAATAAGCCAGTCACGGAAAGAACAAACTTCCATGTTCTCACTTATTGTGGGAACTAACAGTTAAAACATTGAACTCATAAGAATACGGAGTAGAAAGATGATTACCAGAGGCTGGAGGGTAGTGAAGACGGGAATGGAGATGTTTAATGGCCACAAAATATAGTTTAGATATTATGTGTAAGAGATTCTAGTATTTGATAGCACAAATAGAGTGTCCATAGACAGAACAATTTGTTGCACATTTTAGAATAACCAAGGTGTACAATTGAATGCTTGTACACAAGAATGATGAATGCTTGAGTGATGGATATCCCATTTATATGATTATTAATTGCATATGTGTGTGCCCAATATAGATATATTCATGTACCACATAGATACACTATGTACCCATAAAAATTAAAACACAGTAAAATATTGAACTAGTACTAAATCATGATCTTCCACTTATTCTGACAACAATCCTATGTACTACCCCTTTGTCATTATAAGCGTATATATAAACAATATCACCTCACTTTCCTTTTTCTGACTGCACTCTCCAGAATCTCCATGACAAAAACCACAATTTCTGTATTCCTAGTATCTATGTAGTTCTAGTCCCGATAAGTTGCGAATTGTTCCGCAGAACTAACATAAAATAGCATTAACTTCTGGAATTCTTTTCTTCTTTGTACCTAGGCAATGGAACACTGGAGAGGCCTAAAGTTTACTGTGTAGGAAAATAGCAACCTCCAAAAAGCTACATGCTGAACTGCAAACCTCTGGAGCCACAGTTTATTCATTGGCGATTTAGTTCTAATCTCAAAATGCCACCGAGCATTCTTATCCTCCTTTAATTATTCCCACAATGTCTGTAACTACTAATTTGAGATTTCTGTCATCACAAATGAGAATAGTAAAAGAAAAATTCTCTGGAACATGGAGCATCATCAGACCAATTAAGTATAGACCAAAGAAAATCACGTATAATATATTCCTCTGATCCCACTGAAGGAAACCATTTATTTTCCAAATTATGTTGTAAGATTCTGTGTGTGAATGAGATTATTTAAAAAGAAAATTTAATAATGCTTCAGAAGGCAACTATATATTAAGCATCATGCAATTCTAATAATACAGTATTGAGGGCAGTAAAATAGTAAATTTTTTATGTTCAAAGCATTGAGAAAGATGTTCATGGGCACTCATACATAAGTTATGGTTACAATGATTTTGAATAGTAAAACAAATATTTGTAATGGAAGATAATAGAATAAATAGAGAAAAGTGGAGAATATGTTCAAGAATAAAGATATCTTTTGACATGTGGAGTTCGTGCCAAAAGGTATGATAAATGCATTCTCAGTGTAGGTGCCTGGGAAATTGAATCTGAAACAATGAATATTAATGCAAACCCGCCATTTTTCATATTGAATCACATTATCAAAATGGCATTTCTTCAGTACGTGAATCTTGAAAAACATCAGAAATAGCCTTTATATACTCACAGTAGATAATTTAATAGGAATGAGTTTTTACTCAGTTTTGGATAATTTAATATCTTGGCTTATTCATTAAATCTAGGATTGGAAACCCGACATTTTTTGTTTTGTTAATAATGAAAATTGGTCATCCTTATCCCAATTCGGCTAAATTTGTTTTTCAGAAAATGTTTATTTTTACTATGAACTGTGAATTTAACATTGAACAATTCCTTAGTGAGTATGTCTTTATGAAACTGTTCAATAAGACAAAAATTGTTGCTATGTTTGAAATGTGTGCCCTCCAAAATCAGATGTTGCTAATATGATTATATTTAAAAGGTGGGGCCTGTAGAGAGAGATAGGCCACGTAGGGTTTCGCGCTTATAATGGGATTAACGTTCCTTACAGAAAGAAGCTTATGCCGCATTTGGTCACTTGCCTTCTTCCTTCTGCCATGTGAAGACACAGCCTTCCTTACCTTGGGAGGATGCAGCAATAGGCACCATCTAGAAAGCAGAGGAGCAACCCTCACCTAAGAATTGAACCGGCCTAGCAACTGGATCCGTAACTCCATCCTCATCCAAACTGTGAAAAAAATAATTCCAATATTGCTTATATAAGTTTATATTGCTTTTCAGTCTTTAGAACCTTTTTCACAGCGCACAGACTAAATCAGAAATTAATGCCAAGAGAGTAGATTGTTGCTATAACAGATACCAAAAATGTGAAGCTGCGGATGGAACAGGGTAATGGGTAGGGCGAGCAATTTGTGAAAGAATGCGGAAAAAGATCAGATGCTGTGAAGGGAGGTTAAAGCTGAATTCTAAGTGAGTAGCTAAAAAGAGAAAAGCTGTAGAGAAAATCTCATTGTTTTTTTTTCTTTAGAGAAGAGTGATGTGCATGGACAGTGAAGACTATTCTGATAGGTCTCAGAGGGAAATCAGGACAAGTATTGAAAACTGGGGGAAAGGCCATTTTTGATTTGAATTTGGTTGAATTATGTTTGTTCCTAGACTTGTAGAGGAGAAAAATAAGAATGATGAAACTCATATATCAGTAAGAACAAAAATCTCTAGCAGGCAAATCATTCAGGGAACTGCATGACATCGCCTAAGGTCGCCTTATAAGTAAAGGTAAGGACTGAGAATGTTGGAAAGACAGAAATGGATAATAAAAGGTAAGCAGCTGTAAAGATTTGGAAAATTCTAAAACCTGGCCATTTAAAGAATAAAACTCAGGTTTCTGAGAGAAAACTAAAGAGTGTAACTAAGAGACAATTTTCTGAGGAAATTAGTATGGCTAGAAGAAAGCCAGTTGGTATTCTTCAAGAAAATGGGAGGATAACACTGAAGGCATTTCAGAGATTTTTCAGGCTCCAATGCACATGACAGGCCTTGAGAAAAGGTTTCCAGAGAGCCCCTGTGTGCCCATGAGACTTTGAGGCTTGTTGCTCAAGGTACTTCTAGTCTCTACTCCTTGAATTCTTGTGGAATGCTTCTTACCCACCTCAGCTGTGGCATAGATGGACCCAGGCGTGACACAGGCCATCCTTCCAGAGAGCACAAGCAGTGATCCTTGGCACCATCTAATGGGGTTAATGATATTGGCACAAAGAATGCAAGAGCTGTGGGGTCATGGCTGTCTCTCTTGACTTCGTCCATAGCTCTGCAATTTGAGTATGTATTGCTAGATAACAACTTGGTTTTTGTCAAATAAATTAGTAGAAAGCAGAAATCTACCTGTGTCAGAAAAGGGTAACATTGCCACTTTAAAGAATTAGATAAGCTGAAGTGTCTGTTTTCAGTGTCCCTGAGAGTTTATAAGACCCCCGGCAGGGAAAGTCAGTGTGTAAAGGCACTGTGAGCCCTGTAAAGTGTAGGGCTCATCAAGGTCAAGACATCTAGCAGACCCGCACTTTTAACCAGGCATTGAATGTCTGCCAGAGATATGGTCAGTTTGTGTATTAGTCCATTTTCACACTGCTATAAATAACTTTTCTGAGACTGGGTCATTTATAAAAGAAAGGTTTAATTGACGCACAGTTCCATGTGGCTGGGGAGGCCTCAGGAAACTTACAATTATGGTGACAGGGGAAGCAGGCACCTTCTTCACAAGGTGGCAGGAAAAAGAGTATGCAAAGGTGGAGCTGTTAAACACTTATAAAACCATCATATCATGTGAGAACTCGCTATCATGAGAACAGCATGGGGGAAAAATGTCCCCATGATCCAATCACCTCTCACCAGGTCCCTCCCTTGACATGTGGAGGTTACAATTTGAGATGAGATTTGGGTGGAACACAGAGCCAAAAACCATATTATTCCACCCTGGTTACTCTAAAATCTAAAATCCCTTTTTTTACATTTCAACTATCATAACTTCCCAGAAGTTCCCCAAAGTCTTAACTCATTTGCAGCATTAATCAAAAGTCCAAGTTCAAAAGTCTCATCCTGAGACAAGCGGCAATTCCCTTCCACCTATGAGCCTGTAAACCATCAACAAATAAGTTAGCCCTCCAAGACACAATGTGGGGTATGGCATTGGATAAATGGCTCCATTCGAATGGGAGAAAAATTGGCCCAAAGAAAGGGTCTACAGTCCCCATAAAAGTCTTAAATAAAGCAGGGTGTCATTAAAATCTTAATGCTTTGTAATGAGCTGCTTTGGACGATCCATGGTCTCACAATCTGGGGCATGCCTGATGCATAGGAGTGAGCTCCCACAGCCTTGAGCACCTTCTTCACACAGGCCAGTGGTTTACGTGCTTGTGGGCCTTCTCCAGGCCTCACAGTGCAAGCTGTTAGTGGATCTAACATTCTGGAGTCTGGGAGGGACGGTGGGGCCCTCTTCTCACAGCTTCCATAGATAGTATGACAGTGGGAACACTGTGTGGGGGCTCCAAGACCCATTTCCCTTTTGCATTGCCTAGCAGAGGTTCTTCCATAAGCCTCTGCCCCTGAGGAGACTTCTTACCTTGGATTTCCAGGCATTCCTTCCATCTTCCAAACCTTGATGGAGGTTTCCAACTTCAATTACTTGACTTCTGTGCAGCCTGTAGGCCCAACACCACTGGAAGCCACCAAGGCTTGGGGCTTTCACCTCTTGAAAGCAATGGCCTGAACTGTACGCCTTGGTGCTTTCTCCCCCAGCTGGAGCCTTGGGATGGCTGCGATGCAGTGCAGCAAGTCCCAAGGCCACACACAGGGGAAGGCCCTGGGCCATGGGAAACTACTTTTTCCTCCTAGGCTTCCAGGCTGTGATGGAAGGGGATGCTGCCAAGGTCTCTGACATGCTCCTGGAAAAATTTTCCCCATTGTCTTGGTGATTAACATTTGGCTCCTTGTTACTTATGGCAAAATTTCTGCCTCCATGTTGAATTTCCTTAGAAAATGGGGTTTTCCTTTTCCTATCACATTGTCAGACTTACAAATTTTCCAAGCTTTTATTCTATACTTCTTTTTAAACATAATTTATAACTTCCAGACATCATCTCCTCTCAGTTCAAAGTTCCACAGATCTCTAGGCCAGGGGCAAAATGCTGCCAGGGCCCTCTGCAAGCACAGCAAGAGGTGACCTTTGTTCCTGGTTCCCAAGAAGTTCCTCATCCTCCATCTGAAACCACCTCAGCCTGGACTTCATTGTCCAAATCATTATCAGCAGCTTTGGTCAAAAGGATTCAAGAATCTCCAGGAAGTTCTAAATTTCCACATCTTCCTGCCTTCTTTTGAACCCTGCAAACTGTTCCAAACCTCTGCCTGTTACCCAGTTCAAGTTACTTACACCGTTTTTTAGGTTTACCTTTAAAGCAGTGCTCCACTCCCAAGTACAATTTACTGTCTGAGTCTGTTTCCCACTGCTATAAAGAACTTCCCTGAGACCTGGGTAATTATAAAGGAAAGAGGTTTAATTGACTTCACAGTTCTCATGCCAGGGAGGCCTCAGGAAACTTCAATCATGGTGGAAGGCAAAGGGGAGCAGGCACCTTCCTTCACAAGGCAGCAGGAGAGAGTGTTGAGCATTCAGAGAAAACTACCATTTATAAAACATCAAGATCTCATGAGGATTCAGTCCACTGTCATGAGAACAGCATGTGGGGAACATCTCCACAGTCTAACGACTTCCCTTCCTCAACATGTGAGGATTACAATTTGAGATGAGATTTTGGGGTGAAGACAGAGAGCAACAACCATATCAATTTTCAAAATGCTTTTCTTCCTATTTATAATTCAGTGCTCATTATCTTGATGCCAATGTTGGCTTTTTGACGATTTTTGTTTTGCAAAATCGTGTGTGCATATTCAGCATATTTGTTGAGACTTTTATATTTCCGCACTGCTGTACAAATTATTTTTGATAAAGAGAATAATTCATATTAGTCAATAAACACTCTTTTCATTCTCTTAAATTTTCCATTTATTTTCTATGTGAAGCTTTCAGAAACTGTACTAAGTAAACATTGATTCTTTCTAAACATACTTTTGCCTAGCTGAATTTTAAGAGGATTCAAGTATAAGAACAGGTCTTTTGGTTGTTCATGATTGAATCTATTATAAAGTAAACCTCTTCCCTTCTTACTTGAAATAATATTATTCTCCCACCCAAGAATGCACCTGCATATCCACATGCACACTGCCAACAAGCCCACGGCAGCATGCGGCTTATCCTGAGCAACTGCTTCCAGGTAAATGAAGGTAGGCTCATTGTTGCGTGGCGTCAGTAAAGGTAGCAGAAAAGCTAAGGTGCCAAATCAAGGACTACTGACTGAGAGATTCGAGCCAATTTCTTGTGGAACAATCTGAGTCAGATTTTATTATGCCATCTAATCACTGCTTAGAGAGGTTTTTAACAAAGGAATCAATAAGAATGGTGCAGCTGAAATTGCAGACAATTGCCAAGGACTTGAATTTTATATTTTATATATTCTGTGAAACATATTTGAGAATATATTAGCCTTTATGGGCCTTTGGGGACTTTTAACAAGAACATGCATGCAAGAAAAAGTGATATGAAAGACCATTATGAAACTTTACAATGTCACCAATGAATGAGGCTGAAGTAATTGTAAGGGGAAAAGATGTGACTGTTTTACACATATACTGAAATACTTTATTAGCACTGAATAGGGAAAAGTAAGCATATAAAAGTACATATCATGCATAGAAAGTACCTTATTTTTATGACTAGTAACTGATGACCACTTCTATTATCATTCAATTCTCTTTAATGCAATCAAGAAGGGAAGCTTGTTAGTGGCGTTGTGCCACTGAAGTAACATAAAATAAAACAATCTTAGGGATGAGCCAGATATTTGAAATTTTCACTCCTGGTTTAGGCCCAGTATTTCCAAGGCAAAGAAGTAATCTTGACCTCAAAATTCCTGTTGTAAAAAGGCATCCTTGCTTTTTTTTTTTTTTTTTTTTTTTAAGCATGCAAGAAGCCTCACCAACAAAGCAAAGGAAAGACTGAAGAAAAGTTTCTAATATTTTCCTTTTACCCCCACATCATAGCACAAAGTCAAAATAAATTCTGGCCTTCTTGATGGTTAAATCATTGAATTGAATTTGATGAAACTACTGTCTTTGGGTCACAAGTTTATTTTTAAAAGTCTTTTAGAACATCAATAACTTTAGCTGATCACTCAGTATGTTACAATCATTATATGAAACATTTTAAGTATACTAGCTCTCATAATCATCAAAATAACCCCATCACAGATCAATTATTATTGGTTATATTCCTATTTATGATCACAGGTGTGTCAATTAAGGTGAGTAACTCACACCACAAATTCAAACTGACAGCAAATCCTGTTGGGTCCAGTTTCAAAACTTTTACGGATTCCCACCATTTCTCAATTATTGCTACTGCTACCAAAATAATCCATCACTTGGTTAATTATAATAGCTTTTTAACTAGTATTACAACAACATTACCAATTTTTTTTCAGCCAAGTTTTTAAGACCAGAAAGGCTGATTAAATTCTATAAGATAATGTAGCTGCTTATTAGCTGAACCAGAATAGCAATACATGTATTGCAATTCATTTTCAACACTGAACATTTTCTTTAATATCATTATTCTTAGTATTCTAAATCCAGTGTCAGTGTTGGATTGATTTTTAAAAATCTTATATGTAAGAATGATGCTGGAGAAATGAATTTTGCTTTGAGTCCTTCCTTAGGCTTTTGTGTGTGTGTGGGAGGGAGGGCACACTTAAATAGTGGACACAATCATACTTTTAAAAAATAGTTGTTTCTTATATACAGATACTCTATCAAAGATTAAAGATGACACTGTAACAAGTTTGGACCTGAATGTTATTATCATGAAAATAGAGATAATTGAAAATCAGGCTACTGTAAATCAAAGAGATATTGGTGGCAATTATGTTTTGTATATACTTGAAAGTGTTGAAAAGACAGATTTAACTACTTAGTTATTAAAATATATGTAAAAAATTAATACTTAATTTGGAGAAATATAATTCATAATATAAATGTATAGTAGAAATGTTAATTGAAATAATGAATACATTTTAAATATTGGCATTTACAGCCAATTGAGGAATACAGAAAGTGAGTCACCTACCTAAAATATCCAATAACATTTTCCACACAAAACAGAAATTGTGAATGCAGCAACCTATTTAAAGAAACTTGTACTACTGAAGTAGAAAACTAATTCTTCTACTTTGCTTATGTTCTTCATAATTTATTTGGATTGCCTTCAACATGCAATGATTAATAACAGGTTGTTGTCAAACTTTTCCAAATTTCTGATCCTGATTATTCTAACTTGCTTGACTATTCTTGTCTGCCAAGAAATATTCTGCCATTAAATTCTGTGTAAGCAAAGATATTTGGGACTTAAACTCTTCACTGCATTAAATAAACATGATAGATATCTACAGAACTCTCCACCCAAAACCTCAGAATATACATTCTTCTAATCACCACATGGCACTTGCTCTAAAATCGATCATATAATTGGAAGTAAAACAATCCTCAGAAAATGCAAAAGTACTGAAATAATAACAAACAGTCTCTCAGACCACAGCACAATCAAATTAGAATTCATGATTAACAAATTCACTCAAAACCATAGCATTATATGGAAATTGAATAATCTGTTCCTGAATGACTTTTGAGTATATAATGAAATTAAGGAAGAAATCAAGAAATTCCTTGAAAGTAACAGTAAATAAAATGTAGCAGAATACCTGATACATAGCTATGACAGTGTTAAGAGGGAAATTACTAGCACTAAATGCCCACATCAAAAAGTAAGAAAGATCTCAAGTTAGCAAACTAACATCTAAAAGGACTGACTAAAAGAACTGAAGAACCAAGAGCAAACAAATCCTAAAGCTAGCAGAAGACAAAAAATAATGATCAGAGCCGAGCAGAAGGAGATAGAAACATTAAAAAAAATTCAATAGACCCATGAGTCAAAGACTTTTTTTTGAGAAAAACAATAAAATAGATAAACTGCTAAACTGATAAAGAAGAAAACAGAGGAAGATTCTAATAAATACACTCACAAGCAATAGGGGGATGTTACCACTGATCCCACAGAATTACAACCATCAGAGAATATTATAAACATCTCTACGCATGTGAACTAGAAAGTCTAGAAGAAATGGATTAATTCCTGGACACATACACCCTCCCAGGATGGAACCAGGAAAAACTGAATCCCTGAACAGACCAGTAATGAGTTCTGAAATTGAGGCAGTAATAAATAGTCCACCAACCCAAAAGGACCTAGGACCTGATGGATTCACAGCTGAATTTTAGAGATTTATAAGAAAGAGCTGGTAACTGTAGTACTGAAACAATTCCAAAAAACTGAGGAGGAGGGACTTCTCTATAACTCATTTTAAGAGTCCAGCATCATCCTGGTATCAAAACCTGGCAGAGATACAACAACATAAAAAAAAAAAAAGTCAGGCCAGTATTCTTGATGAACATCTAGGGAAAATCCTCCACAAAATACTTGCAAACCAGATTCAGCAGCACAACAAAAGCTAATATACCACAATCAAGTAGGCTTCATTCCTGGGATACAAAGTAGGTTCAACATACAAAAAAATTAATTAATTTTATTTATCACATGTAAAGAACTAAAGACAAAAATCACATGATTATCTCAATAGACACTGAAAAGGCTTTCAACAAAATTCAATACCACTTCATGTTAAAAACTCTGAATAAAGTAAATATTGAAGGAACATACCTCAAAATAATAAGAGCCATCTATGACAAACCAACAGCCAACATGATACTGAATAGGCAAAAGCTGGAAGAATTCCCGTTGAAAACAAGTACAAGATAAAGATGTCTTCTCTCAACACTCCTAGTCAACATAGTATTGGACATTCTGAGCAGGGCATTCAGGCAAGAGAAATAAAGAGCATCTAAATAGGAAGAGAGAAAGTCAAGCTATCTCTGTTTGCAGATGACATGATCCTATATCTAGAATAGTCTCACCCTAAAAGCTTCCTAAGCTGGTAAGCAACTTCAGCAAAGTCTCAGGATGCAAAATCAATGTGCAAAAATTGCTAGCATGTTTATACACCAAAACAGTCTAGCTGAGAGCCAAATCAGGATTATAATCCCATTCACAATTGCCACAAAATGAATAAAATGGCTAGAAATAAAGCTAACTGGGGAGGTGAAAGATCCCTGCAAGGAAAACTACAAAACAATGCTCAAAGTAATCAGAGATTACATAAATAAACAGAAAAACCTTCCATACTCATGGATAGGAAGAATCAAAATTATTAAAATGGCCATACTGCCCAAAGCTATTTATAGATTCAATGCTATTCCCATTAAACTACCATTGACATTCTTCGCATAACTAGAAAAAACTATTTTAAAATACGTATGAAACCAAAAAAGAGCCCAAATAGCCAAGGCAACCCTCAGCAAAAAGAACAATGCTGGAGGCATCTTGCTACCCAACTTCAAATGATCCTACAGGACGACATTAACCAAAACACCATGGTACTGGTACAAGAGCAAACACATAGACCACTGGAACAGAATAGAGAACCCAGATATAAGGCCACACACCTACACCTATCTGATCTTTGACAAACTTGACAAAGAGAAGCAATGGGGAAAGGGTACCCAATTCAATAAATGGTGCTGGGATAACTGGCCAGGCATATGCAGAAGATTGAAACTGGACTACTTCCTTAAAGCATATATAAAAATTAACTCAACATTGAATCAAGACTTAAATATTAAACTCAAAGCTAGAGAAACCCTGGAAGAAAACCTAGAAAATACCATTCAGTGGAAAAAACTGCTTTAAAGTTGATATGGAACCAAAAAAGAGCCCGCATTGCCAAGACAATCCTAAGTCAAAAGAACAAAGCTGGAGGCATCACGCTACCTGACTTCAAACTATACTACAAGGCTACAGTAACCAAAACAGCATGGTACTGGTACCAAAACAGAGATATAGACCAATGGAACAGAACAGAGTCCTCAGAAATAATACCACACATCTACAGCCATCTGATCTTTGACAAACCTGAGAGAAACAAGAAATGGGGAAAGGATTCCCTATTTAATAAATGGTGCTGGGAAAATTGGCTAGCCATAAGTAGAAAGCTGAAACTGGATCCTTTCCTTAC
>NW_016805425.1:16045-38835 GCF_001698545.2 Rhinopithecus bieti
CTACAAAGAACTCAAACAAATATACAAGAAAAAAACAAACAACCCCATCAAAAAGTGGGGAAAGGATATGAACAGACATTTCTCAAAAGAAGACATTCATACAGCCAACAGACACATGAAAAAATGCTCATCATCACTCGCCATCAGAGAAATGCAAATCAAAACCACAATGAGATACCATCTAACACCAGTCAGAATGGCTGTTATTAAAAAGTAACAGATGCTGGTCAGGTTGTGGAGAATAAGGAATGCTTACACACAGTTGGTGGGAGTGTAAATTAGTTCAGCCATTGTGGAGGATACAGTGGCAAATCCTCAAAGACCTAAAGACCAATTGCCCCAGCAATCCCATTATAGTATGTTTTGTGAGTGTGTGTGTGTGTGTGTATCTATATATACACACACATATACATATATATATAATATATATACATATATATATATATCTCCAAAGGAATATAAATCATTCCATTATAAAGACACATGCACTTGCATGTTCACTGAAGTACTATTCACCATGGCAAAGACATGGAAGCAACCTAAATGTCTGTCTATGATAGACTGGATAAAGAAAATGTGGTACATATATGCCATGGAATACTATGCAGCCATAAAAAGGGAAAGATTATGTCTTTTGCAGGGACATGGATGGAGCTGGACGCCATTATCCTTAGCAAAGTAACAGAGGAGCAGTAAATCAAATTCTGCATGATATCACTTATAAGTGGGAGCTAAAGGATGAGAACGGATGGACGCATACAGGGAAACAACACACACTGAGGCCTACTGGAGGGTAGATGGTAAGAGGGAGGAGAAGATAGATAAAAATAACTAATGACGACCAGGATTAATACCTGAGTGTCAAAATAATCTATAAAACAAATCCCCATAACACAAGTTTACCTATATAAAAAACCTGTATTTGTACCTGTGAACTTAAAAGTTAAAAAAGAAAATTAGAAAACAGAAGCATGAGAAAAAAATAAAATGCTAAATTACTTACTAGGAAATAGATAATACATATATAATACATTTTACTTTCTAATAAAATATGTAAATTCAGGGCTATATTTTAAAACTAACATGGTAAGTGAAATAAGCCAGTCACAGGAGGAAAAACGATGCATGATTTCACTTATGTTAGGGTCTAAAATAGTCAAACTCATAGAGGCACAGTAGAATGGTGGTTACCAGGGGCTGGAAGAAGAAATAAATGGGCAGTTGTTGTTCGACAGGCATAAAGTTTCAATTTTCTAGATGAAAGTGCTTGTGCCATCCCTCCCCCATCCCCTGGCAGTGGCTGCATGAGATGGAGAAATCTGTGCACTTGGAAGAAGAGGAGTGCAGCAATTGGGAGACTGCATTGAACTCAAGTGCTGCCCTATTGAAGCATAGAGCAAAGCCATGCTGAGCTTAATCAGTGCCTGCACACAGAGGAAGTATTTGGACGAGACCTAGCCCTGGGGAGTCACCCATCCCAATGGTCACAACTGAAATTTCTTGGCAGGCCTCACCACTGTGGGCCAAAGATCTCTGGGGTCCTAGGTAAACTTGAGAAGCAGTCTAGGTCACAAGGGCTGCAATGCATATGCAACTCCTACTGCCGAGGTGGGCCTAGAGACAGTTGACTTAAGGTGGCAAATGACCTAGGGAGATATCAGATTGGGTGGCTAAGGGAGTGCTTGTGTCACGCCTCCCCCAAACCCAGGTAGTACAGGTGGAAGCCACAAAAGTGACTCTTTTCTTCTGCTTGAGGGAAGGAGAGCAAAAAGTAAAGAGGACTTTGTCTTATGTCTCGGATACCAGCTCAGCCACAGTAAGATAGGGTACCAGACAGAGTCATGAGGCCTCCATTCCAGCCCTTAGCCCATGGACAGTATCTCTAGACACACCTTGGGTCAAAAGGGAACCCACTGCATACAATGGAACTCCAAAATATCTGGCAGCAAACTTTTCAGTAGAAAGCATACAGCCCAGGAGAGAGTGGCATGAGACATTTAAAGTGCTGAAGGAAGAAAGTATTTTCTCTTAGAAAAGTGTATTAAGTGAAAAAAAAACCTTCAAGCATGAAGAGGAAATAAAGACCCTGCCAGACAAACAAAAGCTGAAGGATTTCATCAACACCAGACCAGTTCTACAAGAAATGCTAAAGGGAATTCTTCAATATGAAAGAAAAGGAAATTAATGAGCAATAAAAATTTATCTGAAGGTATGAAACATATTGATAATAGAACACATGAAAACATAAAATATTGTAACACTGTAACTGTGGTATGTAAACTACTCTTAAGTACAAAGAATAAATGATGAACCAATTCAAAATATTAATGACAATAGCTTTTCAAGATATAGACAATTTAATAAGATATAAAGAGAAATGACTAAAAGTAAAAAAGTAAGGGTATGAAGTTAAAGTATAGAGTTTTATCACTTTTTTGCATGCTTATTTATTTTGAAGTTTATGCAATCAATATAAAATTGTCATCAGTTTAAAATAATGGGATATAAGATAGTATTTGCAAGCCTCATGGTAACCTCAAATTGAAAACTTAAAACAAATACACAAAAAATAAAAGGAAGAAATTAAATACTACCACAAAAGAAAATCTCCTTCACTGAAAGGAAGACAGGAAGGAAGGAAAGAATGAAGAGAAGACAACAAAACAACCAGAAAACAGATACCAAAATGGTACAAATATGTCCTTACTTACTTATCAATAATAACATCAACTGAAAATAGAATAAACTCTTCAATCAAAAGACATAGAGTGACTGAATGGATTAATAAATGAAACCCAATAATCTTTTGCCTACAAGAAGCACCCTTCAGTTATAAAGATACACAAAGACTGAAAATAAAGTTATGAAAATAGTATTTCAGGTAATATAAACCAAAAAAGAGCAGGCATAGCTATACTTACATCAGACAAAACAGATTTCAAAGCTAAGACTACTAAAAAGAGACAAAGGAAGTCATTATATAATGTTAGCAGTGTCAGTTCAGCAAAAGGACATAATAATTGTAAATACATAATGCACACAATGTTGGAGAAGCCAGATAAATAAAGCAAATACTGTTATGGCTAATGAAAGAGACCCCAGTACACTAATAGCTGGCAACTTCAAGACCCCCCTTTCAGCACTGGACAGATCTCTTTCTTTGTTGACAGAAACTCAACAAAGAAACCCTGAACTTCATCTTCACTATAGATCAAATGGATCTAACAGATATTTTAAAAACATTTCATCGAATGGCTGCAGAATACATACTCTTTACCTCAGCACACAGTTCATTTTCAAAAGCAGGCCATATGTTTGGTTATAAAACAAATCTTAAAACATTTAAAAATTTGAAAATATACTAAGCATCTTCTATGACTACAATATAATAAAACTAAAATCAATAACCAAAAGAATTTTGTAATACACACACACATGAAAATTAAACAATATGCTCCTTAATGACCAGTGGATCAACAAAGAAAATTAAAAGAATAAAAATAAAAAATTTCTTGAAACAAATGAAAATGGAAACACAACATACCAAAACCTATGGGATATACCAAAAGCAGCACTAAGAGGCAAATTTATAGCTATAAGTTCCTACCTAAAAAAGGAATAAAAACTTCAAATAAATAACTTAATGATGCATCCTAAAGAACTAGAAAACCAAGAGCAAACAAAACTGAAAATTAGAATAATAGGTATTAGAGAAATAAATTAATTTAATATTAAGAACACAATACAAAAGATAATGATATTTTGTTTTTCAAAAAGATAAATAAAATCAACAAACTGTTTAACAGACTAAGAAAAAATGAGAAGACCAAAATAAGTATGATCAGAAATGAAGAAAAAAAAAAAAAAACAGACATTGTAACTGGTACCACAGAAATTCAAAGGAACTTCAGTGGCTACTATGAGCAACTTGGGCCAACAAATTGTAAACTCTAGAAAAAATGGATACATTCCTAAACACATACAACTTATCATGATTGAATCATCAAGAAATTAAAACCTAAAAGGCCAAAAGAAATCATGAGATCAAAGATATAATAAAAAGTTTCCCAGTACAGAAAAGTTCGGGAACCAATGGCTTCACTGCTGAATATTACCAAACATTTAATGAAAAACTAATATCCATTCTACTCACACTGTTCTGAAAAGTAGAGAAGGAGGGAGTACTTCCAAACTCATTCTACAAGGCCAGTATTACCCTAATACCAAAACTCAGTCAAAGATACCTCAAAAAAGAAAACTACAGGCCAATATCTCTGATGAATATTGATGTAAAAATCTTCAACAAATAGTAGCTAAGCATATTCAACAATACATTAAAATGATCATTCACCATGACCAAGTGACATTTATGCATGGGATGCAATGATGATTCATCATACACACATCAATCAATGTGATACATCTTATCAACAAAATGAAGGACAAAAGCCATATGATCTTTTCAATCGATAGCATGTCATATAATTCAACATCCATTCATGATAAAGACCTTCAAAAACTGGTTATAGAAGAAACATACATCAACATAATAAAAGACATATATCATAGACCCGCAGCTAGTATCATACTGAATGAGGAAAACTGAAACCTTTTCTCTAAGATTTGGAACATGACAAGGATGCCCACCATCACCAGTGTTATTCAACATTTTACAGAAAGTCCTAGCTAGAGCAATCAGACAAAATAAAGAAATAAAGGTCATCCAAATCTATATTGTTGAAATGTTCATACTACCCACAGCAATCTACAGATTCAATGCAATCCTTATTAAAATATGTATGATATTCTTCACAGAAATACAAAAAAATCCTAAAATGTATATGGAATTATAGCAGATCCAAAATAACCAAAGCTATTCTGGGAAAATAAACAAAATAAAACAAATAAATTGTCAGAATCACATTACTTGATTTCAAATTATACTACAGAACTATTGTAAACACAACAACACGGTATACTACTATAGACCAATGGAACAGAACAGACAACCTTGAAACAAATGCATACACCTGCAGAGAACTAATTTGCAACAAATATGCCAAGAACATATACTGGGAAATAGACAATTTCTTCAATAAATGCTGTTGGGAAAACTGTATATCCATATGCAGAAGGAATGAAACTAGACTCATACCTCTCACCATATACAAAAATCAACACAAAATGTATTAAAGGCTTAAATCTAAGACTTAACACTATGAAACTCCTGCATGAAAACATTGGGAAAACCTCCAGGTCATTGGTCTGGGCAAAAATTTCTTGGCGGGATATCCCAGAACAGGCAATCAAAGCAAAAATGAACAAGTAGAATCACATCAAGTTAAAAAACTTCTCCACAGCAAAGAGAACTATCAACTAGTGATGAGCCAATCCACAGAATTGGAGAAAATATTTACGCAGCACCCATCAAACAAAGGATTAATAACCAAGATCTATGACAAGCTCAAACTACGCTAGAAAAAAATCTAATAATCTGATTAAAAATGGGCAAAGGATCTTCACACACATTTCTCAAACGAAGACATTCCTATGGCAAACAGGCATATGAAAAGGTGTTTAAATTCATGGATCATCAGAGAAATGTAAACTAAATTACAATGAGATATCATCCTAGCCCAGTGAAAATGGCTTATATGCAAAGGACAGGGTCAAGCCCGGTGTCTCACGCCTGTAATCCCAGCACTTTGGGAGGCCGAGATGGGTGGATCACCTGAGGTCAGGAGTTAGAGGCCAGCCTGGCCAACATGGTGAAACCCCATCACTACTAAAAATACAAAATTTAGCTGGGCATGGTGGCGGGTGCCTGTAATCCCAGATACTCAGGAGGCTGAGGAAAGAGACTTGCTTGAACCCGAGAGGTGGAGGTTGCAGAGAGCCGAGACCACGCCATTGCACTCCAGCCTGGGCAACAAGAGCAAAAGTCTGTCTCAAAAAAAAAAAAAAAAAAAAAAAAAGACAGGCAGTAACAATACTGGAGAGAATGTGAAGAAAAGAGAACTCTCACATACTAGCAGTGAAAAATGTAAATTACTACAACCACTATGGATAATCGTTTGGAGGTTCTTCAAAAAACTAAACATAGAGCTACCATGTGATCCAGCAATCCCATTGCTGGGTATATACTCAAAAGGATGGAAATTAATATATTGAAAAGACATCAGTACTCCCATGTTTGTTGCAACACTGATCACAACAGGCAAGATTTGATAGCAATCTGGGTGCCCAACGACAAATGAATGGATAAAGAGAATTTGATGCATACACACAATGGAGTACCATGCAGCCATTCAAAAGATTGAGATTCTGTTATTTTTCAACATGGAGGGAACTGCAAGTCATTATGTTAAGTGAAATAAGCCAGGGACAGAAAGATAAACAGCAGATGTTCTCACTTATTTCTGAGAGCTAAAAATCAAAACCATTTATGTCATGGAGATAGAGAGCAGAAGGGTGGTTGCCAGAGGTCGGAAGGGTTTTGAGGGGCTAGCACGAAAGTGGAGGTGGTTAGTGGGAAGAAAATAAAAACAATTAGAAAGAATAAGACCAACTATATGATGACAGAACAAGGTCTCTATAATGAATAATTATTTGTGTACATTTTAAAATAACTAAAATAGTATAATTAAATTATTTGCAACACAAAGGATAAATGATTGAGGAAATGGATACCCCATTTTCCTTAATGTAGTTATTATGCATTGTTTGCCTGTTTCATAGTATCTTGTGTGCCCCATTAATATGTGCATATACTATGTACTTATCAAAATTAGAAGTGAAAACATCAAAATATTTGAAATAAAAAAGCATAAAAATTACATTCATAAAACAAAATTACAGAATATTGATAAATATACCAATAAAATTTGCCTAAAATTTGCTTAAGTTATGTTGCTAAACAACAAAGTCTTACAGACTGGAATGGGACTAAATATAATATCCCTATCAAGTAATCCAACTTATAAAGAAAATTTAAACCTCCTAACTTGAGTGCCATCACCTACAGCTGGCTGGTTGTTCTCTGCACTAAAACTTTTTTCAGTAAAAGTGAAAAAAGGAGCAGGACAAGGTATCTAATTAAACATAGCCAGGAAGTGCTGTTCCTACTGAGACATAAATTTCAAATAAACCAATATAATTTCGATAAATCATTGGAAAGAAAATACTGAGAGTGGGTAGAGACATGACGCAGACACTGAGGCTAAAGGGTTAGAAAGAGTAATCGCATAACCTTGTGTTGGGTATTTGAATGCTAGGGCTAGTTCCAAGCCCCAAACAGCTTGTGGGCACTCTCCTCATGGACCTTTGGGTTCCTAGCTACAGGGGACCCCACATCCTCCATGGACATTTGAGCTGGCAGGAGGACTGCCTAGGGAGTAGGCAGAGAGAGGGCTTCATCTAGTGTGCAGCCAGGGGCTTTTGTGCCTGAGGCAAATCTCGCAGAGCACAGCCACAGACACGCATCCCCCCCAGGACTCCACATCTTCCTCTCAGAAGCTGTAGCCGCAGCTAACCATCAGGCCAGGGGAAACCAGAGTGAACTTCCCAGAGGGCCTGGGGCATGTCTGTTTTGCAAACAGTCCTGTACACCAGCCCCTACCAGGGTCTCTTCTTAGATACACTGCAGAAGCATTTGCACAGTGCAGCCTCCACTGCCCAGCTTGGGTGCTTTGTTCCACTCAATTTCACTGGGAGTACATTGGATATCCCAGCACACCCAGAACTTGACTCTGAGTTTCAGGACTACCCAGCCAAGCCTGGTGGCCAGCACTTAAGCAGGGGAGGAGCCCACATTCCCTGAGCACTGAAAGGGGTGAGGCATGTGGGTATGTGGGGTGATGTGGGAATGAGGCATGTCTCCCTCCCCAGGGTCAGCCCAGAAACGCTGTGGCCTATCTCCCTACTGAATCTTCCTCCTGAGGATTAACTGTGACTCAGGATACTTAACAAAAGAAATAAAAGCACAGTGCCAGTGATGGGAGGGGGCTCTCCTGAGACCCAGGAGTGAACCTGGTGAGCAAGTCACCTTTCTCCTTACCACAGCATGGAGCATGGCTATATATGCAAGGAAATACAAAGGAGACACAGCTGAATAAGAGGCTACCCTTTGGCCTCTACTCTTAAGCACAATCTGCTGGATTGCAGCCCAAACTAAAACGCCAAAAACACTTCGCAATTATACACCCCTAAGAAAGCAACGGCAGGAATTCAGCCACAAATACAGACCCTGCGCAGAGCCTTAGCCCTCTGAAAAAATCCAGAAATGAAGCCAACCTACTATACTAAATTTACATCACAGTTAAAGGAACACCAACCCTTAAAGATGAGAAAGAATCAGCACAAGAACTCTGGCAATGTAAAAGCCAAAGTGTCCTCTTACCTCAAAAGTCCACTAGCTCCCCAGCAATGTTTCTTACCAGTCTGAAGTGACTGAAATGATAGCCATAGAATTCAGAGTCTACATGGCAAGAAAGCTCATTAAGATTCAGCAGACATTTGAACCTCAAACCAAGGAGTCAAAAGAATCCAGAAAAACAATCCAAGAGCTGAAAGACAAAATGGCCATTTTAAGAAAAAATCAAACTGAAATTCTAGAGCCTAAAAATTCACTGCAATAATTATATAATAAAATCAAAAGTATTAACAGCATAGTAGACAAAGTGGAAAAAAGAATCTCAGAGCTCAAAATAGATTCTTTGAATCAACTCAGTCAGACAGAAATAAAGAAAAAAAACTCTTTTCAATGATGAAATCTGTAAATAAATATGCATATTGTAAGTTCCAAAGCAGCCACAAGAAGTATTTCTAAAGTAGTTATAAAAAGTGGTATAAAGAGTAACCAGGTGCATGCCACAACGCCCACCTAAATTTTGTATTTTTTGGTAGAGACAGGGGTCTGAATTCTTAAAAATCTCAAAATTCATCCATGAGGGTTGGAATTATCTTCTTCCAAACTCCTGTTAATATTGATATTTTGACTCCTCCTATGGATCACATGTTCTTAATGGCACCTAGAATGGTGAATTGTTTCCAGAGGCTTTCACTTGACTTTGTCCAGATACATCAGATTAATCACTATCTATGGCAGCTATAGCCTTATGAAATGTCTGGTTTTTTGTTTGTTTGTTTGTTTGTTTTTTGAGACAGGGTCTTGCTCTGACACCCAGGCTGACTGCAGTGGTGTGATTTTGGCTCAATGAAACCTCCGACTCTAGGGCTAAAGTGATCCTCCCTGCTCAGCCTCTTGAGTAGTTGAGACTATAGGACTGGGTAATTTTTTCTGCTTTTGTAGAGATGGGGATTTGCCATGTTGCACAGGCTGGCTTTGAACTCCTGAGCTCAAGCAATCTGTCGGCTTCAGCCTCCCAAACTGTTGGGATTACAGGTGTGAGCCACCACACTTGGCCCAAAATATATCTCTTAAATAGTACATATTGAATGTTGAAATTACTCCTTGATTCATGGGCCACATTGTTTTTGTACATCTTCATCAGAGTTCTTGGATGACTAGGTGCACTATCAATAAGCAGTAATATTTTTAAAGGAATCTTTTTCTCTGAGCAGATCTCAAGAGTAGGCTTAAAATATTCAGTAAACCATGCTATAAACAGATGTGTTCTCCTTCGGGCTTTGCTCTTCTATTTACAGAGCACAGGCAGAGTCACAATTCAGCATAATTCGTAAGGGCCCTAGGATTTTTGGAATGGTCAATGAGCATTGGCTTCTGCTGAAAGTCACCAGCTGTGCCAGCCTCTAACAAAAGGGTCAGCCTGCCCTTTGTGCATTTGAAGCCAGGCATTGAAGTCTTCTAACTATGAAAGTCCTAGATGGCATATTCTTCCTAAAGAATATAATTTTGTCTACATTGAGAATCTGTTTTTTGGTGTAGTCACCCTTATCAATTATCTTAGCTATTTCTTCTGGATAACTTACTGTAGTTTGCTTCACCAAAGAAGAGAAAGCAGAAAGGCAAGGCACCTCCCTGCAACTTATTTTGTAAGGGCACGAATACCATTCATAAGGGCTCAGCTTTTATGACTAAATAACCTCTTAGGGGCCCCACCTCCTAATACTATCATATTGGTAATTAACTTTCAACATATAAATTTTGTGAAGACACATTCAGACCATAGCAAGACCCTTATGTTCCCAGACTCAAGTCTTTAGGTGAAGCTAAATGTCTTCTCTTTTTCACTAAATATATTTCTTTCATATGATTCAGTTTCTTCTCCTGAAATTATTTCCCTAGATCTGTCCTTTAAGTTTCTTATTTTTCTTTTAATGATTTGTGTGTGTCTTTGTTCTATTTTTGAGACTTTCCTTGATTTTTTAGTTCACTAACTTCAGTCTTCAATATTTAGCATCTTTTCAGAAATTTTAAATTCAAAAATTATGTTCCAAAGAAAGTTTGATATATTCTAATTACATCCTTTAAGAGTTCACTTCTTTCTCTTCCATTAATCTGTTTAAATGGGGATCATCTGTATTATGGTTATATTGCATTTCTTCTCTCATGTTACTGAGAACCTATAAATGAGTTATATTTTTCATTACTTAAGCATTGTTTTGTGTTTCCCACAAAACATCCATGAAAGTAAGAGCTTTTTAATGTGTTTTTTTATCTTTTTGTTGTTGTTGTTGTTTGGAAATGGAAAACCATCTAGTGGTAGAAGGCAGTGGTTTTATGAGTCACCATTGCATGAATAGGCAAATAATTAGATAACCTGCTAAGAAGTGGGGATGAAACATTGCCACCGTTCTTTTCCCAGGTTTCTTGGAGATATGAACCAGGATCTAGAAGCTAAAAAGAAAAGGATCATTTGAGCACATTCCTTAAAATAATTTTCTCTTCAATATGTATGATGGGCTGTAAGTTGATGCAATCTTTTTTAAAACCCTAAGAATTTTAGATAAAACACTGTGAAGGCAGGATGGTGGAATTCGAAAAGGAGATAAAGTAGTTTTTTATGTGCTTTATTGTATACTAATCAACCACTGACATGAGCACTGTTCTTGAACCACCATTCCATACATGCCCCCTGGATTTCCTCTTTCTGATGTTGAAACCTGGCTGCCTTTTTGCACACCTGTAGGCCCCTGTCGACCTCATGGACTGAGAACAATTCACCCAGTGCAGAAAAATTCCACCAAACTCATTTCACTGGTTTCATCAGGGATGAAAAAAAAATTGCTATACGATGTACAGAAACATGTCAAACATAGAAGTTCAGATGTTATTTGAGGAATTTATAGCCTGAGGCTTCTTGAAAAATCCCTGAAACCTTGAGTTTTAACTCTAAAGAGAGGTGAATCTCCTCTTCTGTTGCTACTCCCTCAACTCTCATTTTACTTCAAGGAGAGGAAGACTTCTGGGTTGTCTCTGTTATGTAGATTTCAAAGAACCTATTGCCTTAGGTGGACCTACCAGGCTGTACAAGCATAATGATTTTACTTGCTGTTTCACTCCATATATGAATTTGGGAGGAAAGATGAGTTCACACTCAAAAAAAAATTTCCCATGCCATTCAAAGTGGTAGAGGATGGAAGGAGAAAGACAATAGGGAATAAACCTCTATCAGTTAAATGGCCAAATTCATCCCAATAATAATCTATGATGTTTATTTTTAAAACATAAAAATGATGTCAGGGGAAAACACCGTTATTTATGACTGAATGCAGATGTTTAAGCACTCAGTATCACTGAACCTAAATTAACGATGAGATTCAAAATACATTTTAGAGATGTTTATGATATGTAGTCTATTGTGATTGAATCTATTCATTTATACTAAAATGAAGTACTGTTCCACTAACCAATTTCCACATAAGAGCATTTTCACTGAAATCGTAATTACCTATACTGAATCTATTTGTAAATTCCACTAATAGGACAACTCTTGTTAAAGAAGAGACATCACATGAAAAGAAAAAACATTCAAACGGATTTAATAATCGCAATGTTAACATCATTTATATCATGTTTTCAAGGTTTTAAGGGTTTCCAACTGTTAATTATATAATAAATATAAAACTGAGAGGGAAAAATGAATCTAGAAGATAATAAAAATGGGTTTCTATGTCCATTCTATTTATCCAGCTAAAATTTAGTTTGGCTTTCTAGGACATATTAAGCCAAACATATTTAACACTTGATTTTGCTAATTACTATTATTATGATTATTATTTTGAGATAGAGTTTCACTCTTGTGGCCCATGCTGGAGTGCAATGGCATGATCTCAGCTCACCGCAACTTCCACCTCCTGGGTTCAAGCGATTCTCCTGCCTCAGCCTCCCAAGTAGCTGAGATTACAGACATGTGCCACCATGCCCGGCTAATTTTGTATTTTAGTAGAGACAGGGTTTCTCCATGTTGGTTAGGCTGGTCTCAAACTCCCGACCTCAGGTGATCCACCAGCCTTGGCCTCCCAAAGTGCTGGGATTACAGGCATGAGCCACCACGCCTGGCCCAATTTTGCTGATTGATTCTAAGTTTCAAACCATACCTATAGCAAAAATCACTAATGGGGCAACATTATCATTTAGAAAAAAATTCAAGGAAAGTAATATACTTGATGTCAATTGTAATTCAATGACATCGTTTTTTGTTGAAAAAGTCCTCAGTAAAGCATGAATCACAGCCATGAACTAGCCTGACGAATTTTAATCAAGTTCTCTAGTTTTGACCTCTGTGGGAATGAGCTTCATGAGGATGATGCTAAGATTCCAGAGAAGTCATGCCAGATCACTGCCAAAGTGCATTTTTGGAATAATTAATATCCTGTTGAACAAAGTTCAAAAGTCAAGTCAATTTAATAGAAAAATAATGGTTTTTTAAGCAAAGGGTTCTGGAGCAATTGGATGTCCACATAAAGAAAGAAAACCTACACACACAGCTCACGGTTTTCACAAAGGTAACTCAAACTGAATTATAAATGTAAGTGTAAAATTCAAAAGTATAACAGTTCTAGTAGAAAACAGAGGAGAAATCTAGATGGCCTTGAGTTTAGCAATGAGTTTTTAAGATACAACACCCAAAGCACAATCAATAAATGAAAAAAATTGATAAGTCTAGCTTCATCAAAATCAAGGAAATAAAACTTTCAAGCCCCAAACTGGAATAAGATGTTTACAAAACAAATATCTGAAAAAAGACTTTTATGCAAAACACACACAAAAAAAAACCTCTTAAAATTTAGAAATAAGAAAATAAACCTAATTAAGAAAAGGGTAAATGATCTGAACAGACACCTTATCAAAAAAAAAAATATATAGATGTAAACAGATGGCAAATAAGCATATTAAGATACTCAATATTATACGTCACTATGAAATTACAAAATAAAACGAGTTACCACGAGCCATTATTAGAATCATTAAAATAAAAACCTGAACAGCAACAATTGCTGGTGAGGATGTGAGGCAACCAGAACTGTCATTCACTGTGGAGAGAATGCAAACTAGTACAACCATCCTCACCACAACTTTTAGGTTCTTACAAAGCTAATCATAGTTTATCAGGCAAAAGAGCAATTGTGATTTTAGGTATTTACCCAACTAATTTGAAAACGTCTGCTTATGCAAACGTTTGTATATGAATGTTTATAGTACCTTTATTCATAATGGCAAAAATGTAAAGCAACCAAGATGTCCTTTAATATGAGAATGGATAAACAAACTATGGTACATCCATATAACATAAAGTTATTCAGTGATACAAAGAAAATAGGTTTCAAAAAAAAAAAAGACATGGATGGATCTCAAAGGCCTAGTGCTAAGTGAAAGAAATATGAGTAAAAAGGCAAGATACTTTATTATTCCAATTATATAACATTTTATAAAAGGTAAAAATACAGAGACTATAAAAAAGATCAGGATTTTTCAAGAATTTAGAGGGTGTTTAAATGTTGAGTAGGTGAAGCAAAAGAGATTTTGTTAGGGAAAAGGAACTATTCTGTATGATATTGTAGTAGTGAATTCATGACACACATTCTTGTCAAAACTCATAGAATGTTACAGCGCAAAGACTAAACTTTAATGTCTGCACATTTTTTAAAAGTCAGGATTTCTGGTCCAGCATGTAAGGCACTTCAAAGTCATTACTTCCATCCACAAGACATGAGAAAAAAGGTGAACAAATTGGAAACCAACAAAAGGGGTAACATACATATAATGTGAACATCACCAGGTAAAAAAGGAAAGAAAGAGAAGAAATATTTGAAGCAATAATGACTGAGAATTTCACAAAATTAATGACAGACACCAAGCCACAGAGTCAGTAAGCTCAGATAATACCAGGCAAAATAAATGCCAAAAATTATATAGTTAGGCATATTATATTCAAACTGCAGAAGACCAAGGAAAGATAAGAATAAAGTTGTTTGAAAGAAGTCGGGTAGAGGGGGATCACTACATAATACAGTTAAAAAGATAAGAATTATATCAGACTTCTCTTCAGAAACCATTGACGCAATAAGAGGGAAACATTTAAAGTCATGAAAGAAAAACCCCATTAACCTAGCATTCTGTATCCAGTGGACTTAACCTTTGACAATGAAAATGAAATTAAGACTTTATCAAACAAAAGCAGGGAATTTGCCACTAGTAGACCTGACTTCAAAGAAATATCAAAAGAAGTTCTTCAGAGAGAAGGGAAATAAGAGGTCAGAAACTCAGATGCACATAAAGAAAGGTAGAGCATTAGATGAAGAATAAATGGAGATAAAACTTTTCATTTTCTTGTCTTACTGATCTAATAGATAACAGTATATTCAACATAATAGCGAGAATTATATGGGGTGATTTTACCATATGGTTGAGAGAAATGAATGACAGCAATGTTATAAAAGACAGAAGGATGAAATTAATGATATTCTGTCATAAAGTACTCACACTACACTTGAAGCAGTATATGGTTATTTGAAAGTGGACTTTGATTAGTATAATGCGAACTACTGCAACCTCTTAAAAGTTTTTTAAAAGTATAATTTATATGTTAAAATGTGAGAAAAATTAGAATCATATGAAATACTCAATTAAAACCAGAAAAGGCAAAGAAATGGAAGACAACAAGGAAAAAAAGAATAAAAGGAACAAATAGAAAACAGACACAAAAATGGTTGATATTAATCCTGCAATATCTATAATCTTTTTAAATTTAATCTTACCGTATGACTCAACACTCATATTTGTTATTTACCCAAATGTGGTTAAAACTTATCTTCACACAAAAACCAGCACTTGGACGTTTATAGCAGTTTTATTCATAGTTGTCAAAATTAAAAACAATCAAGATGTCCTTCAGTAAGTGAAATAATAAATAAACTGGTACCGTCCATGCAATAAAATATCATTCAGCACAAAGAATAAACAGGCTACCAAGCGATAGGAAGACATGGAGATATTTTAAACTCATATTGCTAAGTAAAAGAATCCAATCTAAAAAGACTATGTAGTAGATTATTCCAATAGTTTGACATTCTGGAAAGGGAAAATCTATGAAGACTATAAAAATATCAATGGGTTCCAGGCTTGTAGGGAAAGGAAGGGAAAAATAGGTGGGGTACAAGGGATTTTAGGGCAGTGAAACTATTCTGAATAATACTGTAATGCTAAATACATGACATCATTTATTTCTAAAACTCTTAGAACTGGTCAACACCAAGAGCAAACCTTAATGGGGACTTTGTGAACTTTGAGTTATAATCATGTGTCAATGTTGGTTCATCAATTGTGATAAGCGCATTTCACTAATGTAAAATATTAATAATAGGGGAAACGTGTAGAGAAAGGGAGTATTGGAAGTTTTTATTGATAAAAAAAAGAGAAAAAAAATGAGTAGATCATAGTGAAAGCAATGCAGATGATAAATTTACAGCACTAAATGCACACATTTAAAATAATTAAAATCTCAAATCATTAATGTAAGCTCCCACCACCCAAAAAAAAAAAAAAAAAAAAAAAAAAAAAAACTTAAAAAAAGAAGAACAAAATAAACTCAAAGTAAACATAAGGAAGGTAAAGATTACAGTGGAAATCAATAAAATTGAAACAAAATTGTAGCAAAATCAATGAAACTAAGAACTGGTCTTTGAAAACTGCAATCCGGTGGACAAATTTCTAGCAAGAATAAGAAAGAAAGAGAAAAGGAAGACATAAATTACCAATATAAGAAATGGAATAGGGAATATCACTATAGACTCTAAAGACATCTAAAATATATGAGGGAATCCTACATATAATTCTATATATACACAATTAACAACTTAGAAAACTGCACACCATCCTCAAAAAAATGCAAACTATCCAAACTCACTGATATAAAATAGATCATTTAAATTGTTCTAAAACTATTAAGGGCATTAAATTTAAAATTCAAAAAAATCCAACATGAAATATCTCTAAGTTCAGATATTTTTGTTGGAGAATTCTAACAAACATTTAAAAGAAACTGACATCAATTCTACATAATATGTTGCAAAGAAGAGAAGACAGAACATGTTCTAATACATTTTATGAAATTAATATTATTGATACAAAAACAACCTAAAGACTGCACCAAAAAAATTATATACCAATATCTTTCATAGTTATAGATGGAAAAATCCTCAGCAACATATTAGCAAATATAATTTAGCAATAAAAATGATAATTATTCGCCATGCCATGTGGGATTTGCTCCAGGCATTCAAGGATGAATCAATATTTGAAAATCAGTCAATGTAATCCACCATATTAGCAGTCTAGTAAAAAGAAAATCACTGGATCATATTATTTGACATGGAAAACTTATTTGGCACAGTTTAATATTCATTTTTAATAAAACATTCAGAAATACAGAAATACATGGGAACGTCTCCAACATGATGAGACATCTGTGAAAAACATGCAGGTAACATTAAACTTCATAGTGAAAGACTTGATACTTTCCCCACTAAAACTGGAAACAAGGCAAACACATTCACTCCCAGTATTTTTAGTTAAACAGTACCAGGAGTTTCAGTTACTGCAATAAGGCAATAAAACATAGAAATCAGAGGGGAAGATTTTAAGACATAATATAGCTACAGTAATCAAGAGTGTGTGGTTATTTGTGGAAAAATGAGCACATAGATCAATGGAAAAGAACTAAGAACTCAAAAATATATGTATACAAATATGTACACCTAATTTTTTAAAGGCATAAAAGCAATTCAATGGAGGGAAAATATAGCCTTTCAACAAATAGCGTTGAAATAATTGGACATCCACAGGCAAATAAAAAAAAACAATCTAGGCCTAAGTCTCATGCCATCAACAAAATTAATTCAAACTGAATAACAGGCTTAAATGTAACAACTTTTAGAAAAAAACAGGAGAAAATCTTTGGGACCTAGGGTTAGCCAGAATGTTTTTCGATTTGACACCAAAATTATAATCTATAAAATTTTTTTAAATGATAAATTTGACTTTGTCAAAATCTAAAAATTATGCTCTGAGAAAAACCTGTCGAAAGACTAAATGTATAAGCTAGATATAAAGCTATATATAAGCTGTATAAAGAACTTCAAAATTCGAGACTAGGAAAAAAGGAGCAGAAACACGTAGAACAATGGCAAAAGACATGTGGAGATATTTCACAGAAGAAGATATATAAATGGCATATAAGCACATGTAAAGGTGTTTGATATAAGGAAAATTAAAATTAAAATCATAAAATAAGATATATACTGCACATTTATCAGAATGGCTAGAATAAAAAATAGTGACAACTATCTTATCAACAACACCAAATATTGGCATGGATATGGGGAAACATACATTGCTGGTGGAAATGTAAAATGGTATGACCACTCTGGAAAACAGTTTGTCAAGTTTATAAAAAAAGAAAAAGAAAAAGAAAAGAAAAACATACAGAAATCATACAATTCAGTGATGTACCCTTGGGCACTTATCACAGAGTAATGAATTCATGTTCAATGAAAAAGTTCTACATAAATATTTATAACAGATGCATTCATGATAGTCAAAAACTGGAAACAACTGAGATTTGCCTTAACAGGTGAATATTTAAATATACACTATACCATTGAGCACTACTCAGCAGGAAAGAAAGAAAGAAGAAAAAAGAAAAGAAAGGAAGGAAGGAGGGAGAGAGGGAGAGAGAGAGAGAGAGAGAGACAGAGAGAGGAAGAAAGAAAAAGGAAAGGAAAGGAAAAGAAAGGAAAGGAGAGGAGAGGAGAAAGGAGAGGAGAAAGGAAAGGAAAGGAGAAAGGAAAGGGGAAACAGAAAATAAAAGAAAGAAAAACTACAGATATCTAGATAAATATTCTGGGTGAAAAAATGTCAATGCCAATAACAAAAGTTTTTATACTGTATGATTTCATTTACATAACATTCCTCAAATGACAAAATTATATACAAGAAGAACTGATAAGTGGTTACCAGGGTTTAACAAGGAAGTGAGGGCAAGATGGAAGTAGATGTTTCTGTAAAGGATGATGAAAGTGTTCTGCTTCCTGTATCAATATCAACATTCTAGTTGTGATATTGTACTATAATTTTGCAAGATGTTACTATTGTGGAAAATTAGGTAAAGTGTACATGAAATCTTTCATTATTATTTCTTACTGCTTGTGTGTATCTACAGTTATCTCAAATAAAAAGTCAAATTTTAAAAAAATCAAATTTTTAAAAATAACATTTAATTTCACCCAACATATCTAACATTTTTATTTCGAGATGTAATCAATAGGAAACATTTATGACAAGTTTTACATTTTTTGCACGAAGTCTCCAAACTCTGGTGTATATATAAACCTATAGCATAACTCAAATTGGGTACCCATTTTCCTCAGAATGCTTGATCTTCATTTAGATTTTGTACAATTTGCCATTGAAAAATTAGATTTCTATATTCAAATTATCTCAGACATACTTAAATCTTTTCTAATAATTAAATCAGGTACCAAAAAGCATTTTCCTTTAATATTCATATCCACATTGCCAAATTGGCTCATAGTTTCTAGGATGTCAATTAAAATTAATACCATCCACATTTGATTCATAATGGGAAAATGTGTGATTCCATTATTGTTGATATACATTATGAAAAGTTTCAATTTTCATATAAATTTTTGCACCTTTCTAGCTAGGTTAGAAGCTTTTTCTTTTTTGAAACTTCAGTTTTAGCTCATCAAGATACGGCATATCAGTGAAATGTAAACCACAGAATTATTAAATATTTGGCAAGTATTCTTTTTAAGAAAATCTTGAATGAAAGTTAACGGTACAGTAAATCTTTCAAAAATTCATTCAAAACTCAACCAATGAGCATTGGCAAAGACCATAAGATTGTTAAATTTTCTGTCTTTTATTCTTCTGTTTGAAGTAGCAAGATTGAAACACCAGTCTCTTGTTTTAAAATATCAATAAATCTAGATGTTTTATTTAACATAGCTGAAATATCATATACTGTAATATAAGCTCATTTTCTTAGCTAGCTGAAATTCTTCTTTAACAAGTGTAAAGCTTCAAAACATAAATTTGAATTTTTTAGGATGCAAATTGATATTTCCTCTTAATTTGCAAGTACTTTGCCACAAAATATATTCAAAATGTTAATTGGGCAGTGTCTCTTCAAAAAGTTTATGAACAATAATGTATATTATGAAAAAACTATGCATGGATTTCAAATTTTTTTTTGCAACAAAATAAACCTGCTCTAACTTGTTACATGTCTGAATAGGATTCAGTTTGAGGTACCAAGAAATGTAAGGTATTAGCTTGAAAAGAGATATCAAAGCAATATGAAGTTTGCTAAAATTCAAGCAAGAACAGACATCAAACTTATGTTGAAGCTTAGGGAAAAGAATGGTAAAATTATTGATGTTTTATGAAAAGTTTATAGGGGCAATGGCTCAAAAAATTAGCATTTTACAAATGGATAATTTGTTTAAACATGGGACAAGGCAATGTTGAAGATGAAGCCCACAGCAGCAGATCCTCCACAAAAATTTGCTAGGAAAGTTAATATTGCTCATGCCCTAACTGAATAGGACCGATGATTAACAGCAGAAACAATACCCAACACCACAGCATCTCAATTGGTTCAGCTTACGCAATTCTGACTGAAAAATCAAAGTTGGACAAACTTTCCACTCAATAGGTGCCAAAACCATCACACTCAAATCAGTTGAAAACAAGAGTAGAGTTTTCAATGGAGATTTTAAACAACTGGGATCAAGATTCTGAAGCATTTCTTCAACGAATTGTAAAAAAGATGAAATATGGCTTTACTAGTACAATCCTGAAGACAAAGCAGACCCAAAGCAATGGCTATTAAGTGGTAGAAGTGTTTTAGGCAAAGCAAAACACGCCGAGAGCAAAGGTCATGGCAAAAGTTTTTTGGGGACGGTCAAGCAATTTTGCTTGAATACTTTTTGGAAGGCCAAAGAACAACAACATCTATATGTTATGAAAGCATTTTGAGAAACTTAGCTAAAGCTTTGCAGAAAATCACCCTGGAAAGCTTCACCAGAGAGTCCATCTCCACCACAATGCTCCTACTCATTCCTGTGACCAAACAAGAGCTTTTGTTTTTTTTCTTCAGTTTAAAGGAATAAGGTCTCACTGTGTTGCTCAGGGTAGTCTCGAGCTGCTGGGCTCAAGGAGTCATCCTACCTCAGCCTCCCAAAATGCTTGGATTATAGGCATGAGCCACCATGGTTGGCCCAAACAAGGACAATTTTTCAAGAGTTTTGATGGGAAATCATTAGGCATCCACCTTAACATCCTAATTTGAATCCTTCTGACTTTTTTTTTGTTTCCTAATCTTAATATATCTTTAAATGGTACTCATTTTTCATAAGTTAATATTATAAGCAAGATTGAATTGGCATGGTTAAATTTCCAGGACTTCAGTTCTTTAGGAATGGACTAGATGGCTAGAAATATTGCTTTCAAAAGTGTCTTGATGGGTGTGATGTCTTATGCCTGTAATCCCAGCATTTTGGAAGGACGAGGCAAGTGGATCACCTGAGGTCAGGAGTTCAAGACCAGCCTCGTCCAACATGGTGAAACCCTGTCTCTACTAAAATTACAAAAATTAGCCTGGCATGGTGGTGGGCACCTGTAATCCCAGCTACTGGGGAGGCTGAGACCAAAGAATCGCTTGAACCTGGGAGGCGGAGGTTGCAGTGACCTGATATCGCGCCACTGTACTCCAGCCTGATGACAGAGCGAGACTCCATCTCAAAAAAAAAAAAAAAAGTGCCTTGAACGTGATGGAGCTTATGTTGAGAAACAGAGTTTACATTTATAATTTTATCTTTTAATTCCATTATTCCACAAACTTTTGAATTCCCTTGTATCACATAAAATGGTGACACCTGAGTTGAGGTTTGGCTCGCTAGGTCTTTTGGACTACTATACCGACTCCATTACTAGAAGCATACAGTAAAACAAGAAATCCATTGTCATGGTGCACTGTACCCTGTACGGACAGAAAATTTATTCCAAGCGCCCTCTTATGATTACAGTTACCCAAAAAATAGAATACACTACATGGATAGGTTATGAAGTTTTCCATAGTTGAAGTTTTCCGTTGCAGTAACAGTTTCTGCTTGGTAAGAATCATACTTGTATTTTTTGTTGTTGTTGTTTGATAAATAATTTTAGTAGCAAACCTAAAACCATTAATAGATCCCCCCTTTCTACCCTACTACAATACTAGTTATAGATTATGAATCTAGAATATCAGGAAAATATTTTCTCCATCTTTTACCTTGTGGTTGTCACAAAGTACTTATTTCTAAACATCAACCTGAGAACTAAGCTCTGATGTTTTTTTATCTTGCCCAAATTCCTATCTGAGGGGTCTGGAGAGTTATGCACTACAAACCATAAATTCTCATCAGATGGATTTTATTTAACCCTATATATCATTACTTACTTTCCAATCTGACTGTGGCATAACATTATGTGACAAAGAAGAAAGTCAAAATATTTTACCCCTAATCATGTTTCGTTGCCCTGTCTTGAAATGGCCCTGCAAAGCTGTCCTTCATGTGGGAAAGTTTACATCTGTAAAGAATCTTTGTTAACATAGCTAGATCTTTTCTTCCAGGCCCTCCCAATCCTAAAGAGATTAACTAAGAGTCTAACACCTTTTAAAGATTTGAATAGAATACATTTGTCATCTATTGTCTCTGAGGGCAGCCACTATAACATTCAAAAGAACCTCAGTCTCCACAATCTTTTATCTTAACCTGAACATTTCCTTTCTATTGATTCCAGGTCTTTAGACAAATTCAACCAATTAACAACCAGAAAATGTTAAAATTTACCTATAGCCTAGAAGATTCCCCCCAGTTCCCTCCCCGCTTTGAGTTGTCCTGCCTTTCTGGACAAAACCAATGTATTTCTTAAATGTATATGATTGATGTCTCATGTCTCGCTGAAGTGTATAACACCAAGCTGGGCCCTGACTACCTTGTGCACATGTTCTCAGGACCTCCTGAGACCTATGTCATGGGCCACGGTCATTCATATTTGGCTCAGAATAAATCTCTTCACATATTTTACAGAGTCTGATTCTTTTTGTTGACAAACCATAATAATAAAACTTAGAGTATTTTATTATTAAAAAGAGTATTTTTTATTAACTGATCTTCATTTCTTTACCTATATTTGTAACAGTAGGAAACGTATTTGAATGCGTATTTGCTTAAGCTGCATGCCTTAAGCCTTCTAAATCCTCAGGAAAATACTTGAATAAAAAAAGAAAAAGGTATGT
>NW_016805425.1:40553-43401 GCF_001698545.2 Rhinopithecus bieti
AAAAAAAAAAAAAAAAAAAAAAGATCTGGAGATTCTATTGAGTGCTTTTATTAGCATCCATTAGTGTTGTTTTTGTATGTAAGTTCATATTTTTAGTGACTTTCCAAATATTTAACAGGAATGTTTATCAATGCCTTCAAGTGACAAAAAGCACACATGGCCTTGGCATCTGTAGCCGATGAAGACAAACTTGCAAATTTGGGGTCTCTGAAGTTAAATATAAAATAAGCATTGGGTCCCAAGTCATGTCATGAGAAATTTAGTAAAGTCAACATCCAAACCTGCAGTCATTACTCTGTTCCAATTATTGTTGGGTATCTACAGGCTATTCTTCCTCTTTTTGAGTTTCTTTACTTTAAAACTGTTGAATCTCACAGGCATAAAAGGATCTTCTTCCTAGAATGTTTTCTAAGTTTTCTCTGCTTATTTAAATTATGTGTTTCCTCAGTTTAATTTTCACCTCCTTGTAATAGGCTTCCTTGATAGTGTCAGGCTTCAGACCTCATAGAATGTATGGTAGTTATTGTGTGTGCCACTAGGGTTGAATTTATCATGTTCTTGTGTCTAAGCCTTCTACCCTTCAGTTGACCCAGTACCTAGCACAGGGTTCTACGAAGAGCAAATGTGCAGCACACATGCAGCACACTTTTGCTGCTGTACACAGCTGGTCTCTCATTGTTCTAGAAACAGTCATTTATTGGACATAAGAAGCAAGTGGTGGGGGCTATCAGAAACTAAGGGAAGTGGGGAATGGAAAGTTGTTTAATGAGTATAAAATTTCTGTTATACAAGATACATAAGTTTTAATACCTGCTGTACAACATAGGGCCCATAGTTAATAACAGTGTGTTGTGTACTGAAACAATTGTTAAGAGAGTAGATCTTACATTAAGTATTCTTACAATAACAACAACAGGAAAACATAAAACAAAAAGGCAAAAGAAAACCTTTGGAGTTCATGGATGTATTCATTACCTTGACTATGGTGACAGTTTTATTGGCACACACACATATCCAAACCCATTAAATTATATATATTAAATATGTACAGTTTTGTATATCAATGATATCTCACAAATTGTTTTATAAAAGGATATATTGGAATAAAAAATGTCAAGGGACAGAGTTATCACATAAAAGAGGAAAGTGTCAGATTTTATAATTTTGATATGTAAAATGCTGCCATATCTGCAGTCTGCACAAGACCTAAATAGTGATGTGCCACTCTACATATGGTCAGTAAAAGAAAAACCATAAAACAAATAAACGAGAAAAACCCCTTTTCAGTTCGGTATTGGTGTTGCCTCTTGAAACCTGACAGAAGGCTGTTTTTATTTTTTGCTCAAGCTGAACATTCACTGTGCCTTGATTTTACTCCCTTGGAGCATAGTCTAAGCTGACAGGACAAAGACTATAGCTCAGAAGTCTCTCTAACCTCCCACAACTCAACGTTTAACCTACTGTTTTTAAACACAGCAGTGTTCAGTGAATTCCTACTAAACCAGTGGCCTTTAATGTGCAGTACATGCCCCTCTAGGTAACAAATAGTTTCCAAATGTTCAAGAGAGATGCTACATCTAGGAACATTAGTTATCTGATCCTCCACTTCCTTATGTACTCTCTAAAACTCACCTATCAGCACACCCCTCTGGTCAAGGCCTCATGCAGGTTCTGCTTTCACATGTCCACTTCAAAATTGAAATTATACTTATTCCAATTTACAAAAAAAGGCATCCAGCTAACATACCTGGATTCTTGCTTGAGTGCCTTAGGTTGTACTGACAGCCTCCCAAGGTGCTAAGCAAAGAGTAAATTTGGAATATCAGTGAAAGTTCCTTTAAACAAAGAATAGCAGTAGAAATCCGGTGTGTGGATTTATCTGGGGATGTTCTGAATTTAGATATATTGTGGCATGGGGTGAGATAGAAAAATACTGTTTAATGAACTTTACCTTCACATCCCAAGTATTTTCAAATAATTCACTGGTCAGTGGAATTTTGTGAGAGCAAAACAAATAGAACACTGTTAAGAAATGTGGAAAGTGGTGGTGCTTTATTTCAGACGGGTGATAAACTGAAGGTAATGCTTTGTGCATTTTCCATCTTAGATTTAAATTTTAAAGGTGAGAAGCAGTCATGGAGATGCTATTAATACATTTATCTGAATTGGAAGAAAATAAACTCAGGCATTTTCTGAAAAATAAGTCCTATTGGTTAGCAATGAATACTGTTCTGACAATTAATTTATTTGATAATAAAACTCCAAATGTTTTTGCAAATGTAGATTCAGGGAGAAGAATATTACTTGCATAATAATGAGAATTGGGCTTCTAGCGTATCCATCACCCAAATATACACAGTAGGTAATTTTTCAACTCTCATCCCACTCCCCTAACTTTGGAGCCTCCGGAGTCTATTTTCTTCATTTTTAGGTTCATGTGTACCATTTGTTTATCTCCCACTTAGAAATGAGAACAAGTAATATTTTATTTTCTGCTTCTGTGGTAGCTTACTTTGGATAATGGCTTCCAACTCCATCCACGTTGATGCAAGAGACATGATTTCATTATTTTGTATGGCTGTACGGTATTCTATGGTGTACATGTGCCACATGTTCTTTATCCAATCAACACTTCGTGGACATGTAGGTAGGTTCCATGACATTGTAAATAGTGCCACAATAAACATACAAGTGTAGGTTTATTTTTTTTATTTAATGAGTTCTTTTCCTTTGGGTAGATACCCAGTAGTTGGATTTCTTGGTCACGTAGTAGTTCTACTTTTAGTTCCTTAAGGTATCTCCATACTGTTTTCTTTTTCTTTTTCTTTTTCTTTTTTTTTTTTTTTTT
>NW_016805425.1:45016-50689 GCF_001698545.2 Rhinopithecus bieti
AAAAAAAAAAAAAAAAAAAAAAAAAAAAAAAAAAAAAAAAAAAAAAAAAAAGAAAATCAGTTGATTGTAGGTATGTGGCTTTATTTCTGGGTTCTCTATTTGTACCACTGAATTATGTGACTATTTTTGTATCAGTATCATGCTGTTTTAGTCATTGTAGCCTAATAGTATAATTTGAAGTCATGCAATCTGATGTGTTGTTCTTTTTGCTTAGGATTTCTTTGAATATTCAGGTTTTTTTGTTCCATACGAAGTTTAGAATTTTTTATAATATTTCTGTGAAAATGACACTGGTTATATGATAGAAATTGTATTGAATGTGCAGATTTATTTGGATAATATGGTCATTTAAATGATATTGAGTTTTCCAGTCCATGAGCATGGAATGTTTTCTCATTTATTTGTGTCATTTACAATCTCTTTCATGAGTGTTTTGCAGTTCTTTTTTTAAAGATACTTGATCTTTTTGGTTAAATGTATTCCTAGGTATTTTATATTTTTGTGGCTATTGTAAAAGAGACTCAGTTCTTAATCTGGTTCTCAGTTTGAGTATCGTTGGTGAATAGAAACATTATTTCTTTTTTTAAAATTTAACTTTTATTTTAAGTTCAGGGGTACATGTCCAGGTTTGTTATATAGGTAAACTTGTATCATGGGGGAGGGTTTGTTATACAGATTACTTTTTCACCGAGGTATTAAGCCTAGTACCTAATAGTTACTTTTCCTAATCCTCTGTATTCTCCCATCCTCTACCCTCTGATAGGCCCCGGTGTGTGTTGCTCCCCTCTATATGCTTTCTCATCATTTAGCTCCCACTTATAAGTAAGAGCATGCAGTATTTGGTTTTCTGTTCCTGCGTTAGTTTGCTACGGATAATGGCCTCCAGCTCCATCCATGTTCCAGCAAAGGACATGATCTCATTCCTATTTTATGACTGCACAGTAATCCATGGTGTATATGTACCACATTTTCTTTATCTAGTCTACCATTGATGGGCATTTAGGTTGATTCCTTGTCTTTGCTATTGTGAATAGTACTTCAATGAAAATATGGGGGCATGTGTGTTTTTAATAGAACAATTTATATTCCTTTGGGTATATACACAGTAATGGGATTTCTGGGTTGAATGGTATTTCTGTTTTAGATCTTTAAGGAATTGCCACACTGTCTTCCACAATGCTTGAACCAATTTACATTTCCACCAACACTGTATAAGCTACTGGTTTGTATACATTGATTTTGTATCCTGAGACTTTACTGAATTCATTAATTAGATCAGGGAGTCTTCTGGAAGAGTCTTTAGGGTTTTCTAAGTATACAATCAAGTTGTCAGGTAACAGTGATAATTCGACAGCAAGTGAATAGTCTTAAATAACACACAATGGAACTCCTCTATGTACGGCATCCGACTTTTCAGTGGAAAGCTTACAGGCCAGGAGAGAACAGCATGATCTTTTACAATGTTGAAGAAAACAATTATATCCTAGAGAGGGATATCCAGTGAAATATCCTTCAAACATAAATAAAATAAAAATATTCCCAGACACCAACACCAGACGTCCTAAAAGAATGCGAAAGATAATTCTTCAATCAGAAAGAAAAAAAAAAAAAAAAAAACTTTAATGAGCAATAAGAAATCATGTGAGGGTACAAAATTCACTAGCTAAAATAAGTACACACAAAAAATACAGACGATTATAACACTGCAGTTGGGGTATGTAAACTATTCCTTTTTTTTGAGACAGAGTCTGGCTCTGTCGCCCAGGCTGGAGTGCAGTGGCGTCAGCTCCGCTCACTGCAAGATCCGCCTCCTGGGTTCATGCCATTCTCCTGCGGAAGCCTCCTGAGTAGCTGTAACGATAGGCGCCTGCCACCACGCCCGGCTAATTTTCTGTATTTTTTAGTAGAGACAGGGTTTCACCATGTTAGCCAGGATGGTCTCGATTTCCTGACCTGGTGATCCGCCCGCCTCAGCCTTCCAAAGTGCTAGGATTAGAGGCGTGAGCCACCATGCCCAGTGGGGCGTGTAAACTTTTCTTAAGTAGAAAGACAAAAAGATAAACCAAAGAATAATGACAACTACGACAACTTTTCAAGACATAGTATAATAAAGTATGTATAGAAAGAACAAAATGTTTAAAATGGTGGGGAACTTAAACTGTAGAGTTTTATTAGATTTCTTGTTGTTTATTCAGTTGTTTATGCAATCAGTGTTAAGTTGTTATCAGTTTAGAACAATGAGTTATAAGTTAGTATTTGCAAGCCTCAAGGTAATGACAAGTCAAAATCACAATGGATGAACATACAAAAAAAAAAATTCACTAAATCATACTACAAAACAACATCACTTTAACTTAAAGAAGACAAGAAGGAAAGAAAAAAGACAATACAGCAAAACAACCGGAAAACAAATAATAAAATAGCAATAGTAAGTCCTTACTTATCATCAATAATATTATTGAATGTAAATAGACTAAACCCTTCAATGAAAAGACATAGAGTGGACGGGCACGGTGGCTCACGCCTGTAATCCCAGCACTTTGAGAGCCTGAGGAGGGCGGATGATGAGGTCAGGAGATTGAGACCATCCTGGTCAAAATGGTGAAATCCCGTCTCTACCAAAAATATAAAAATTAGCCGGGTGTGGCAGCTCGTGCCTTTAGTCCCAGCTACTTGGGAGGCTGAGGCAGAAGAATCGCTTGAACCCAGGAGGCAGAGGTTGTAGTAAGTCGAGATCATCCCACTGCACTCCAGCCTGGCGACAGAGCGAGACTACATAGAGTGGCTGAGGGATGATAAAAGCAAGATCCAAAAATTGATTGCTTACAAGTAATACATTTTACTTATAAAGACAAACATGTACTGAAAACAAAGGAATGGAAAAAATATATTCCATGACATGGAAATCAAAGCCAAAGCAAGATTAGCTGTACTTATATCAGAAAAAAATAGATTTCAAGAAAAAACAGTGTAATAAAATACAAAGAAGGTGATTATATAATCATAAAGGGGTCAACTCAACAAGAGGATATAACAATTTTAAATATATACACCCAACACTAGAGCAAACATACATATATATTTTCTCCAGTGTTGGGTGTGTGTGTGTGTGTGTGTATACATATATATATAGCGTAACATATATATAGTAAATATATTAAAAATATATATTATTTATGTATTATGTGTTATATGTAATACATATATTGTTATAAATATCATTTATATAATTATATTATATAATATTCACATATTATGATATACCTAATATAANATTTATATACTATATATATACAATATTAATTTGCTAGATATTTGCATATGTTGTTAATAATATATAGTAAATATTATTAGAGCTATAGTGATAGACCCTAATACAATAACAGCTGTAGACTTCAGCACCCTACTTTTAGCACTAGCCAAATCATCCAGAGAGAAAATTGACAAACAAACATCAGACTTAATCTGCACTCTAGATCAAATGTACCCAAAACATAGTTACACCACGGTTGATTCATCACCAACAGAATCCACTTTCTTCTCAGCACATGGGTTAGTTTAAAGGAAAGACCACGGTAGGTGAAAAAAAAAGTCTTAAAACATTCAAAACTTGAAATAATATCAACGACCTAATCTGATTACAATGAAATAAAAGTAGAAATCAATAATAAGATGAACTTTGGAAACCATAAAAACACATGAAATTTAAACAATGTGCTCCTGAGTGACCAGTTGGTCAATGAAGAAATTAAGAAGAAAATTGAATAATTTCTTGAAAAATGATATATGGACACACATTATACCAAAATCTATGGGATACAATGAAAGTGATATGGAAAGGGAGATTTATAGCTATAAAATCCAGTATTAAAAGAAGAAAACATATAAGAAATAACCTAACAATGCATCTTAAAGAACTAGGAAAGCAAGCACAAAAAATACCCAGAGTTAGTAGAAAAGAAATTAAAATATCAAAGCAGAAATAAATTAAATTGAAACAAATAAACAGAAAAGACAATGGACAAAAGTATGGCATTTTTGAAAAGATAAACAAAATTCATGAACCTTTAGCCAGACAAACTAAGGAAAAAAAAAGAAGACCCAAATAAGTAAAATCAGAGATGAAAAGGAAACAATATAACTGATACCACAAAATTCAAAGGATCATTAGTGGCTACTATATGCCAATAAAATAGAAAATCAACAATAAATAAATACAATTATAGATGCCTAAAACCTATCAAGATTAAATCATAAAGAAATCTAAAACATGAAGAGACCAATAGCAAGTAATGAGATCAAAGCCACAATAAAAAGCCTCCCAGCAAAGAAAAGCTGGACCTAATGACTTCACTGTTAATTTCTACCAATTATCTAGAGAAGACCTAATAGCAATCCTTCTCAAACTATTCCAGAAAATAGAGCAGGAAGGAACACTTTGACTCATTCTATGAGGCCATTATTACCCTGATATCAAAATGAGACAAAGACAAACCAGAAAAAGAAAACTACAGGCTAATAACTCTGATGAATATTGATGCAGAAATTCTCAACGAAATACTAGCACAATGAATTCAACAATACATTAACAAAATTATCCTTCATGAACAAGGGGGATTTATCCTAGGGATGAAAGGATGATTCAATATATGCAAATCAACCAATGTGACACATCATATCAACAGAGTGAAGGGCAAAAGGCCTATGATTATTTCAACTGATTAGGAAAAAGCATTGATAGAATTAAACATCTCTTCATAATTAAAACCATCAAAATATTGGTGATAGAGGGAACATACATAAACATTTAAAAAAGCCATATAAGACAGACCAACAGCTAGTATCATACTGAATGTAGAAAAACTCAAAGCCACTTCCTCTAAGATCTGGAATACAACCAGGATGCCCACTGTCACTACTGTTATTCAACATAGTACTGGAAGACCTAGCAAGAGAAGTCAGACAAGAGAAAGATTTAAAGGGCATCCAAATTTGAATGGAAGAAGTAAAATTATAATTGTTTGCAGATGGTATGTTCTTATATTTAGAAAAGCCTCAATAATCTAGAAAACATTTTAAGAAATGATAAATTCAGAAAAGTTACATGTTACCAAATCAGCATACAAAAATCAGTAGCATTTCTATATGCCGACAGTGAACAAATAAAATAAAATGAAATATCTAAAAATTAACCAAATAAGTAAAAGATTTCTAAAATGAAAACTATAAAACACTGATGCAAGAAATTAAAGAGGACAAGAAAATGGAAAGATATGTTGTGTTCTTGGATTGGAAGAATCAATATTATTAAAATGTTCAATCTACAGATTCCTTGCAATCCCTATCAACATACCAATGAAATTTTTCACAGCAGTAGAAAAAACAATTCTAAAATTGATACAGAACCACAAAACACCCAGAATAGCCAAATTCTCCTGAGCAAAAAACCAAAACTGGAGAAAAAATCACATTACCTGACCTCAAAGAAAATGGCAGAGCTATAGTAACCAAAAAAGCATGACACTTGCATAAAGTCAGAAACAACTCAGAAATAAATTCATACATCAGCACTGAATTCATTTTTAACAAAGTTGCCAAAACATTCATTGAGGAAAAGAGTGTTTCTTCAATAAATGGTGCTGAGAGAACTGAATATTCATATGCGAAAGAGTG
>NW_016805425.1:50916-57574 GCF_001698545.2 Rhinopithecus bieti
CAGAAATAAATTCATACATCAGCACTGAATTCATTTTTAACAAAGTTGCCAAAACATTCATTGAGGAAAAGAGTGTTTCTTCAATAAATGGTGCTGAGAGAACTGAATATTCATATGCGAAAGAGTGAAACTAGACTTCTTTCTCTCACCATACACAAAATCAAACGAAACTGAGTAAAAGTTAAGTCTAAGTTCTTATACTATGAAACTATTAAAAGAATCCATTGGAGAATTGAATTGTGCAAAGATTTCTTGTGTAATACTCCACATGCACAAGTGACCAAAACAAAAATTGACAAATGGGATCCCGTCAAGTGAAAAAGCTTTTGCACAGCAAAGGAAACAGTCAACAGTGTGACAGGACAACCCAGACAATGAGAAAAAAACATTTGCAAATCACCCATCTGCCATGGGATAAAAACCAGAATACGTAAAGAGCTCAAACAACTCTTTAGGAAACAATCCAATAATCTCATTTAAAAATGGGGTAAAAAGATGAATAGACATTTCTGAAAGGAAGACATACAAATGGCAAACAGATATATGAAAAGGCACTCAAGATCACTGATCATCTGAGAAATGCAAATCAAAACTACAATGAGAAATCATCTCACCCTAGTTAAAATGGTTCATATCCAAAAGACAGGCAATAACGATTGCTGGTAAGGATGTGGAGAAAAGGGAATCCTTGCACATTGTTGGTGGGAATGTAAATTAGTATAACCTCTATGAAGAACACTTTGGAGGGTCCTCAAAAATAAGAGCTATCATATGATCCAGTAATCCCACTGCTACGTATATACCCAAAAGAAATGAAATCAATATATCAAAGAGATATCTTCATTCCCATGTTTATTGCAGCACTATTCACAAAGGCCAGGGTTTGGAAGTAATCTAAATACCCATAAACAGATGAATGGATAAAGAAAATATGGTCCATATATACTGTGGGGCACTATTCAGCAATGAAAAAGAATGAGAATCTATCATTTGCAGCAACATGGATGGAACTGGAGGTCATTATGTTAAGCGAAATAAGCCAGGCAAAGAAAGACAAGTTTTGCATATTTTTACTCATTTGGGGAAAGTAGAAATAAAAACAATTGAACTCATAAAGATAGAGAGTAGAAGGATGGTTACCAGAGGCTAGGAAGGATAAATGCGGGGTGGGAGGGAGTGGAGAAAATGTGAATGGTTAGTGGGTACAAAATAAATGGGAAGAATGAATAAGACCTAGTATTTGATAGCACAACAGCATGACTATAGTAAATAATAATTTAATTGTACTTTAATTGTACTTTATAAGATAACTAAAATAATATAATTGGACTACTATCCTAAGTCCATCCCTTATCACACTAGCACTCATACATATCTCCTTAAACCATATTTAATTCTCCAAATAAAATGAAAAAAACAATGTGTATTTCTTATTCCAAAAGTGTTATTCTGCCTAACGTAAAACAAGTATCTTTTCTACAACTAAAAACGCATAAAAGCCATCTCAGGAGGTGAGGTACTTGAATGATATTTACTTTTCTCCATGATATTCAATAACTTATATACTCTGATGCAATATTAACAATACCTTAATATTCATATAAAATCAATACATCCTATGGTATAAGACAAGGGAATAAGAGAGAAAACAAGGACATTTGCTATATATGTATACACACACACACACACACACACACACACACACACACACACATATTAGAATGGGTTGTTAGCCAAATAGAAAGAAACAGTCATGACAATTATAGCCCTCGATTCTGTAACTGATCACATGATTGTGGCTGGTATTTATTTATTTATTTATTTATTTACTTACTTACTTACTTACTTACTTAGAGATGGAGTCTCACACTGTTGCCTGAGCTGGAGTGCAGTGGTGCGATCTTGTCTCACTGTAACCTTCGCCTCCTGGGTTCAAGCAAGTCTCTTGCCTCAGCCTCCTGAGTAGCTAGGATTACAGGCACCTGCCACCACGACCAGCTAATTTTTTTTTTTTTTTTTTCTTTTTTCTTTTGTATTTTCAGTAGAGATGGGTTTCACCATGTTGGCCAGGATGGTCTCGAACTCCTGACCTTGTGATTCACCTGCGTTGGCCACCCAAAATGCTGGGATTACAGGCAGGAGCCACTGCGCCCGGCCATGGCTGGTATTTATACCTACTTTTTTATACTACTCATTCTGTGTTACCTTTGCCTTCAGTAAGCACATTAGCTGTTCGTGGTTTATTACCTGGCAGGGTGACCCACACCTTTATTCCTAAAGGATCTGGGACATTCATAGTCCTGCCTGGGTTGGGTTGTTCTGCTTTATAATGACCTTAATCACAGGACATGGTAATATTAAGAGATGCCTTAAGAGGTCTCCTGTATTCCAAACAAATTCTTCCTTATTTCTGTTGTGGAGCAGTAATATAATTTCCCTTGTTCATCAAGATCAACCACTTCAGCCAACACCATAACTCCTTTCTTGGCCTATTGACTCAAAGACGTAAGAGGCCCAATGTGGCTGGGTGTCAATCTCCTAGTTCAGTGGAATCTTGGTTGTGTCTCCTGGTGGAAGCTTTTCTCCCTCTAGCACTAAGACCTTTATGCCAGCAAAGCATAAAGTCATGGGAGCAGGAAATACAATTTCTGCTAGTGGGTGACTAGGGGTAATGGTGACTGGTGCCAGTCTTTCTTTTACCCCTTGATTCCTGAACCAATAAATCCTGGCTATTAAAAAAATAGCACCATGTATTGGAAGCTGCTTCAGATTATAGATAGTCTTCTGGGGAATCTTGCTCCAGCCCTGCAAAGCATTGCCACCTAGCTGACACTGTAACTGAGCCTTCAAAAAGCCATTTTGTCATTTTATCAAACCAGAAATTTTAGGATAATGAGAAGCATAGCAAGACCAGCATATTCCATGAACATGGGTCAATTGTTGTTCCAAACCATTGGCCACAGTCCATGAATTAATATGTAATTATGTATCTGGCCCTTCCTCCTTTCAAGAAAAGTGATCAACCATTTGTACTGTTCACATTTCTGCCCACTGTGGGAATTCCCTCTTACAATTGTCCTTCAGGGGTATCCCAGTAAGGGGCTGTAGTGTTGCAGCTGTTCACTTTGAGTTGGTACCTACACATCATGCAAAACTATTCACTAACATGACCTGAATTTTTTATTCCAGCCTTACAGCAGGACCTTAAAGGAGTGCTAAACATGAAATAAAAAGAATAGCACCTAGAAGACAATAGCAACTAGGAAAAAAAAAAATCAACAAAACTAACCCCAAAGCTAGCAGAAGAAAATAAACGACTAAAATTAGAGAAGAACTTTCTAAATTTGTGATACAAAAATCCACACAGAAGATCATTGAAAGTAAAGTTGACTGTTTGAAAAAAATAAACAAGATGAATAGACCACGAGCTAGATTAACAAAGAAAAAAAAAGAGAGAAGATCCAACTAAGGACAACCAGAAATGACGAAGATGACATTACAACTGATCCCACAGAAATACAAAAGATCTGCAGCGAATACTATAAACAACTCTTTGCACGCAAATTAGACAGCATAGAGGAAATAAGTACATTCCTGCAAATGTACAATCTCTCAAGATTGAATCAGGAAGAGATTGAAGCCCTGAATAGACCAATATCAAACTCTGAAATTGAATCATCAATAAAATACCTATTAACCCAAAAAAAAGCCCTGGGTCAGATGAATTCACAGCTGAATTCTATCAGTCCTATAAATAAAAACTGGTATCAATCCTACTGAAGCTATTCCAAAAAATGGAGAGGAGGGACCCCTCCCTACTACATTCTATGAAGCCAGCATCAGCCTAATACCAAAATCTGGCATAGACATGATTAAAAAAATACAGTATCAGCCCAATATCCATAATGAACATATTTACAAAAATCATCAACAAAATACTAGCAAATAGAATCCAACAGCAAATCAAAAATTCAATTCACCACCATCAAGTAGGCTTTATTCCTTGGATGCAAGATTGGCTCATCATACATAAATCAATAACTATGGTTAACCATATAAACATAATTAAAAGCAAAAACCATATGATCATCTCAATAGATACAGAAAAAAACATTTGATAAAATCTAACAGCCCTTCATGATAAAAATCCTCAACAGAATAGGCATCAAATAAATATACCTCAAAATAATAAGAGCCATGTATGACAAACCCACAGCCAACATCATACTGAACAGGTAAAACCTAGAATCATTTCCCTTGAGAACTGAAACAAGACAAGGATGCCCACTCACCACTCCTATTCAACATACTACTGGAAGTCCTAGCCAAAGCAGTGAGGCAAGAGAAAGAAACAAAATGCATATAAATAAAAAAAGAAGAAGTCAAACTATGTCTCTTTACAGCCAATATGATTCTATGCCTAGAAAACCCTAAAGGCTCCTAGAATTAATAAATAACTTTAGTAATCTTTCAGAATACACAATCAAGTAGGCTTTATCATACAGGCTGAGAGTCAAATAAAGAACACGATACCATTTACAATAGCTGCAGAGAAAACTAAATACCTAGCAATAGAGCTAACCAAGGAAGTTAAAAACATCTAAAAGGATAACTATAAAATACTGCTTAAAGAAATGAGAGATAACACAAATACATGAAAAAACATTCTATTCTTACGGATTGGAAGAATCAATATTGTTAAAATGGCCATACTGCCCAGAGTGATTTACAGAAATGACACTATTCTTAAAACTACCTATAACATTCTTCACAGAAATACAAAAATAAAAACTATTCTAAAATTCACATGGAACCAGAAAAGAGCCCAAATAGCCAAAGTAATCCTAAGCAAATAGAAATAAAAGCTGGAGGCATCACACTACCTAACTTCAAACTATTCTATAAGGTTACAGTAACCAAAATAGCATGGTACTGATCCAAAAAAGATACAAAGACCAATGGAGCAGAATACAAAACTCAGAAATGGCCAGGCACGGTGGCTCATCCCTGTAATCCCAGCACTTCGGGAGGCCAAGACAGGCAGATCACGAGGTCAGGAGTTCAAGAACAGCCTGGCCAATATGGCGAAACCCTGTCTCTACTAAAAATAGAAAATTAGCCAGGCATGGTGACATATGCCTGTAGTCCCAGCTACTCTGGAGGCTGAGGCAGAACAACTGCTTGAAACCGGGAGGCAGAGATTGCAGTGAGCTGAGATCACACCACTGCACTCCAGCCTGGGTGACAGAGTGAGACTCGATCTCAAAAAATAAATAAATCAAAACAAAACAAAACACCTTAGAATTAAAGCCGCATACTTATAACTATCTGATCTTTGAAAAAGCTGACAAAATCAAGCAATGGGGAAAGGACTCTGTATGCAATATATGGTGCTGGGATAACTGGCAAGTCACATTCAGTAGAATAAAACTCGACCCTTCCCTTTCATCATATACAAAATTAACTCAAAGATTAAACTTTTAAATGTAACACCTCAAACTATAAAATCCTAGAAGAAAACCTAGGAAATAACCTTCCCAACATTGCCTTGGCAACCAATTTTGGCTATGTCCTTAAAACAATTGCAACAACAAAAAATGGACAACTGGAACCTAGTTACACTACAGACGTGCACAGCAAAAGAAACTATCAACAAAGTAAACAAATAACCTACAGAATGGGAGAAAATACTCAAAAATCATGCCATCTGACAAAGATTTACTATTCACAATATCTAAGAAACTTAAGCAAATCAAGTAAGAAATAACCCTGTTAAAAAATGAGTGAAGAACATGAACAGACAGACACTCCTCAAAAAAAGACATACCAGTGGCCATCAATGAAAAGAGTCAAACTGTAAAATATTTGAAGAGATTTATTGTAAGCCAAATATGGGTGACCATGGCCTGTGACACAGCCCTCAGGAGATCCTGAGAACATGTGCCCAAGGTGGTTGGTGTGCGGCTTGTAGGGAGGCATGAGACAACAATCAAATACATTTAAGATATACGTTGGTTTGGTCTGGAAATGTGGGTCAACTTGAAGCAGGAGCTGCTGGTTACAGGTAGATTTAAAAATTTTTCAAATGGCAATTGGTTGAAAGAGTTGTTATCAATAGAAAAAGAAAAAAATGTCTGGGTTTCAACAAGAGATTGTGGAGACCAAAGTTTTAGCATGCAGATGGAGCCTCCAGGTAGCAGGCTTCAGAGGAAATAGATTGCAAATGTTTATCAGACTTTAAGTCTCTGTTGATGTTAAAGCCAGAGAGGTATAATGAGACATGTTGGTCCCCTGCTTCCAGTCATGGTCTGAACCAGTCTTTCGGGTTAAATTTTAGAGTGCCCTGGTCTATGAAGAAGTCCATTCAGATGGTTGGGGGGGCCTTAGAATTTTATTTTTGGTTTACACTCTCTCCCTTCTGGCCAAGATTTGCCAGAGGCAACATCAATAGACAGGAAATCTCTATTTTGTCTTATAGTATTGCTGGGTGGCATGGCTGCCTGCCCCATGTCCATTTTGTCCCTTGGTGGGACTCCCTATGGCCGAGGGACTTAAAAGTCAAAAGACGTACAGCCAATCAAATGTTCTAGGTCAGATAGGAATGGATGTGGACAGGCATTCATTACCCATTAAAATTATTATTATTTTAAGTAAAAAA
>NW_016805425.1:58191-61377 GCF_001698545.2 Rhinopithecus bieti
AAAAAAAAAAAAAAAAAAACGAAACAGGTATGTCCCTGTGGGGTGCCACATGAGAAATGTCTGCATGTCTGGGCTTCAGAATACCATGACTTTGGTTTCCTTGGAAGTAAAACAAGATGAAATAAATAACATTAATACTTTGAAAATCAAAAGAATATTTTTTTATATTTGCATGTTAGAACAGAAAAAGGAGCCCATTCCATCAGGGCACCAACTAAAGATATAAAGAAAGATTAAAACCTGGTACTCTTTAGAGGATGATTGTAGCCAAGAAATAGTTCATGATTCGAACTGCACTCAAAAAAACACAAAAGGTAGGCCTGTAATCTAGTATCAAGTATTATACTTTTCTCTCTCTGAGCCCTCCCTTCTTATTAAAGAGAAATTATAGTAAGAACAATTTGTGTACAAAATATATATAAGCTTATTATACTTGGTCTGATTATTTGTATAAAATGCAGCAAGAATTTATTAGCCATATAAACTCCTTTTAATTTGGCTTTGCTGGAACTTTACCTAAAAATATGCTGTTTTAATCCAAGTCTTGATAAAATAACCAGTGCCTCCAATTGTTCTGTTTTAAAAGACTCTTACTAAACTTATGCAAATAACTGTTTCAGAGTTGTTTAAACCAGAGCGACTCCATCTTGAATAGGGGCTGGGTAAAATAAGGCTGAGACATATGAGGCTGCACTCCCAGGAGGTTAGGCATTTTAAGTCACAGGATGAGATAAGAGGTCGGCACAAGATACAGGTGATAAAGGCCTTGCTGATAAAACAGGTTGTGGTAAAGAAGCTGGCCAAATCCCACCAAAACCAAGATGGTGATGAAAGTGACCTCTGGTGGTCCTCACTGTTCATTGTATGCTAATTATAATGCATTAGCATGCTAAAACACACTCCCATCAGCACCATGACAGTTTTCAAAATGCCATAGCAGTGTCAGAAAGTTACGCTACATGCTCCAAAAATGGGAGGAACTAGTTACGCTATATGCTCTAAAAATGGGAGGAACCCTCGGTTCTGGGAATTGCCCACCCGTTTCTCAGAAAACTCATGAATAATCCACCCCCTTGTTTAGCATATGATCACGAAATTATTATAAGTATCCTTAGTCCAGCAGCCCAAGGTGCTGCTTGGCCTATAGAGTAGTCATTATTTTATTCCTTTACTTTCTTAACAAACTTACTTTTACTTTATAGCTCTATGGACTTGCCCTGAATCCTTGTGAGATCCAAGAATCCTCTCTTGAGGTCTGGATTGGGTCCCCTTTCTTGACCCTTCTTTAACCAGAATAGCAGCCTTCCAAACAAGACATTTGTTCACCTTGGGATGCCGTTTAAATGTTAAGCAGCTCTTGTTAGATAGGAGCTATTAGGTATTGTAGAATTTAACAGCTCCTCATATAGTTAGAGTCAGTCCTAAGGAGAAAAAAAGGCCTCCTGTCATGTGTATCTCCTCCTTGTATCCCCAGGTAGCAAGATCCTATATAAACCATTTTTATCATGGAACTCTTATGGGCACCATTATTTCCATTACCATAGGGTAGCTTCAGTTAACAATCCATACCAAGACAGTAAATGCCATTCAAGTGAAAATTCTCTCATATAGTAGTTGTTACTGGGAAGTGCTTGCAGTCTTTTGCCATAAGCCCCAACAAATGTTCCACCAAGGGCTATAAAGTAGATGATTTGTCCTCACTATCCCTCTAGCTTTTATCCTATAGTCTGTGAACTCGGGCAATCTTATTAGTTCACAATTAGAGTGTCCAATTAACATTTCTCAAAGAGAAGATTTACATGCCTTCAGTTTTATAGTACTATATATGAAAAACCTCCCCTTGTCAGATACAATACCCATTTTCCTAAGACCCTTTTAGGTAAAGGGATTAAAACTACCTTACATAAAGCATGTTTAAACATAGCAAATTTAATAATTCTATTAACCTGTATGTTTTTATGTTCTGGTCCCAGGAACTTATATTTTTCTATCCCCAGACCATTTTACCTTGTCTGGTGAAAAAGGGTTTGGGTGCCCAGAAGAAATTGCATCTGTAAGATCCATGAGAGACAGCAAATTTGATAAGTCTTCTTGGACAGTCCTATGATTCTATGGGAGGGGTGCCCATGTAAAACGGGCTCCCTTACCCCCAAAATTTACCATGACCTGGGTTACAGGCATATTCAGTGGGAGAATATCATGGTCATCATAAAGCCAGTTCCACATGGCTTGCATAAGAAGCATATTAGCTGCTTCATCTGGGGTGCTCCACTTAGCATTTTACAGGAAGAGGCAGGCAGTCCCTTTCTCAGGGCAAACAGATATTAAAGTGGTTTTTATCTGGTCCACTAGGCCTGTTGTTCTCTCAGTAATAACCTCCCATGCATTTGGGTCACATATACTCATCAGTGACTATTCAATAGTGAGCTATGGGTTCTGCATCAACCCAAACTATTTTATTCTGCAGTATTTAAAATTAAGAATTTTGTCCTTAAAGTGGTTATCTTTACAGTTCATTATAGTAAAGATTTCTCAAGAGGCTGACGATACCAATCTACAAAATGGAACAAATCTTTTACATTATACTCTCTGGTTTTAATAGTTACTTGGTTTTGCCCTTCCCCCACATCACTGTCTTCTTGGTAACCACAGTTCTCAGAGCTAACTTGATGCTGTGGCCTAATTTTTTAAATCCATTTAGTTTTATCTGTATATTTTTCCCTTCATTTTAAAGCAACTCTTAAATAGTTTCTGTACTAGATAACTACAATTTTAAAGCAAAATTGACATCTTTATGTTTTGTAACTTTACCAAAACACTTTTTACACTCCTATTATCTTAACTTACTTGGTAACCCAATTTCTCAGTGAAAATAAAAAGATAACTTAATTTAACATAACATGACTTTAAGATTTGAAATTACTAGAGAGTTTTGAGCTTAAAATTTTACCAAAGAAGAGCAAGGTCATGTGAACTAAAAGTTATCTGAGCTAGCTTCTAACAGTCTGATAAGCCTTTACCTTTTTTCTCAAAGTTAGTTGATTAGTTAATCATAATAGTGAAATATCACTTCCACATGACACATATAAACATAGATATAACAGGCATGCAGAGTAAAAAGGCAGGTTCAAAAGATTTTTCATTTGCCTGCTTTCAGAAAATATTCTCTCCCTTACTTTAGACAAT
>NW_016805425.1:62987-68199 GCF_001698545.2 Rhinopithecus bieti
TTAAAATGGATTTAATTGCCAAGTTAAACAGAAAATTATAGAAATCTATCATAGGATTGTAAAAGATGATCAACTTTATTTAGATAGGTAGTTCTAATTTTAATCTCCATCTTTTCACTTGACTTCTGAGCTTTGGACAGAACTCACACTGTATTCTGGGTCTCCTTAAAAAGAATTATGATGAGGTTAGTCTATGCTTTTAACAGTGCCCTCCCCCGCCTCTTTTTTTTATAAGACATTTCTCTAAGCGTCTAAACTACACTCTCTCTTGTTTTAAACATCCAAGAGTAGCCTCTGTTGTAGTAACTACTTTAGTTGGAAAAACAACAACAACAACAACCACAGATAACGCAATACAAAAGCAAGCAGTTTAAGATCTGAGAGGAAACTTGTCTGTTTATGCTCTTGGGGTTCCATAAGGCAAAAAAGGATTCTCCCCAAAAATGAGTCTGGTGACTTCTCTGTTTTCTTTAAGGGATGTCAGGTTGTTAAAAACAATTTAAGAACAATTTTCTCAAGAAGAACAAGGTCATAGGAAAGAAAACAAAAAATCATAAAAGGCTTTTTAGTACACATGCGCGCACGCGCGCGCGCACACACACACAGAGATCCTATAGCTTTTATTTCAGAACTCTAGCCATGAGATATTAATACAAATTCACCAGCTTGCAAAAGAAACAAACAAAATATTGGATCCAAACTGTTTTTTACTGGGCATATACCAAAAGGAAAACAGGTTATTATATCAAAAAGATACATTCATTCATATGTTAATCACTACGCTATTCACAATAGCAAAGGCATGGAATCAACCTAGGTGCCCATCGATGGTCGATTGGATAAATAAAATGTGCATATATATCCTGGAAGACTATGCAGCCATAAAAAAGAATACAATGATGTCCTTTGCTGCAACGTGAATGGAGCTGGGTGATGTTCTGTCTTATAAGTGGGAACTAAACATTGATCACACATGGACATAAACATGGCAACAATAAACACTGTGGACTACTAGAGGGGGAGGGGGCAGGAATCTTGAACGATCTCCAATTCCATTCAATTTGTTGCAAATGACTTCTGTGGAGATAGTTAATACAAATATAAATACATAAAATAACGTTAGGTAATAAAGAGAGCTATAAAACAATAGAATGCATGATCAAGGATTAGAATGGTGATGTCATTTAAATGGTTGACGAACAGGGTTTCTCTGAAAATATAATATATGAGCAGAGAGCCAAATGACTAACAGTGGCTGGCCATGCAAAAATGTAGACATGTAATTACAGTAACTTAGACTAAAAGTAGAAATGGAGTATGTAGACAGATTTAACAGAAGTTGTCACTTTTAGCAGAATTCCTATAGCACTTAATTTTATGACTATTGCAACATAATGGTTGACAGATTTTATACAGATCTGTGTGAAAGTGTCTAGAGAACAAAGATTGTATTTCGTTTCTCTTTGTATTCCCAGTGCCAAGAATGGTGCCTGGCACAGAGTAGGTGCTTAATATGTGTTCCCTGATTCTTTGATTTCCCAAACCTTCCTGGCTGTCTGGAAAGATTTGTAACATCTGCATGATCTTGCATTATCCCCTCAGTGTTCTAGGCAAGCTTACAAGATACCTTTACAATAAATGAGCTTACACAGCCATTCTATTAATCACATACAATTGTCAGTTCAAAATTAACTGCATGTGGAAGAATTAGATCATCAAATAATTATGTGTAATTTGCTACTTGAACTCACTAAATAACTTTCAAGTGGTCAATTTCTCTGTAAACTAGCCCAGAAAGCCAACAGTTGGCTAATTTCATGTGTAGTGAACTGTCTATTATTTCGCCACCTGCAGCTAATTATCCATAGATAATTATGCCTTAAAATGAAAACCGCCCTTTTGAAATTGAGCTTAAGTTGATGTCCAGTCTACTATATCTAACAGTCTTCTTATATTAAGCAAGAAAAAATAATTAAGCCAGAAACAATTATAGAGAAATGGAGATTGTCTACTCCAGTACTAGGGTATTTCTAATGGCAGTGGCGTTCAACCAAGTTCATTCATATATCTGAGTATCTTTGTTGACCTAAAGCCTGTGTCTCTGAAAAGCAGCAGGCACAGATAATCTCAGTATTTCTATGATCATCTACCATTTATATGATATAAAGATGTATCCAGATGATTATGTAGAGTACAGGACTTCATGTTCATAAAACATAACTAACCTATTTACCTGGTTAGCTGTCACTAAATCACTATTCAAACCAACTAGCTGAGATTAAATATTTTCATGTCAAAGTGAATCTGTTCTTCAGCAAATGTTTAAGGAGAAGACAAAGAGGAATGTAGGACTCAAACCTTTGACTATAATATTTGATAAAATATTCCTGATTTGTACAATGTTGGTCGAACAGCAAGTTAACTACTAAAGATTCCTAAATAAATCTGTTTTAATTACACACTCCATCAATGAAGTGCATAATTTCATCATAACTTTCACATGACATGTCACTGTCAACTTGAAGTTCAATGACAAAAGAGGGTCACTTGAAAGCCACTTAAATGGCCTCAGTGTCTAGTTTTTCCTTCTTTGAGTCCACAGATACTCAGTGTTTAGCTCTCACTAGAAGCAAGAACATGCAATATTTGGCGTTCAAGGGTGGAGGGTGGAAGGAGGATGAGCATTGAAAAACTGCTTATCGGGTATCATGCCGATTACCAGGGTGACAAAATTATCCGTACACTGTATCTCTGCAAGATAAAATTTACCTGTGTACGAAACCTGCATATGTACCCCTTGAACATACAATAAAAGTTGGAAAGAAAAAAAAAATGTGAGTCACAAAAGAATAAAATTTTAAAATGTTCAATAAGTACCTAAAAACTGTGCCATTTCAATAGTAATTAAAGAAATGACAATACTAACAGAAAGTAACAAAATACATAATGGGTTTTGACAAGTTTATCTAGAAATAAATAGGATCAGTGTAACATTATTGCTATTCATCTCTAAGCCAATAAAATTCATCCGTACAGTATGATTGAGTGGAAAGAAAATCAATAGTTAGTGTGAGAAACATGGTTTACTTCTGTCACGACTGCCACTCTAACTTCGTTACTTTGGGCAAAGTATTTTACCTCTATGTACCACATCTGTAAATGAGAACACTATTGATAATTTACCAGAGCATTTGTGATAATTAAATAAGATAATTCCATATTTAGAAGTACTTCTCGAGATTTGGTATCCTAGAGAAATGTAAGATATTATATAATGTTACAATGGAAAAAACCTTAAACATAAAATAAAAAGATATGAGTTTGGGTCCAAACACTGCCACTTAGTGTCCAGACATGTTCTCTTGAAAAAGTGATTAATGTACAGACACATGAAGGAATGAACTGCATCCACCACAATTAAGTGAATCACAGTGTACCAGGCATTTTAATAGGCACTCTTGATATAGAAGTGAATTAGAAATAGTCTCATTTCCACAACGAGCTGATACTTAAGGGTGGAAAATTTACAAATAAAGACACCACCCTAATTCATTAGAATAAATCCTATGTTATAATTCAACATTGGGTACCACAAAGGTATGGTAGATGCTAACTTACCTATTCTGGATATGAATGGGCCAAAAGGCTTCCTAGAAAAAGTGAATCCTAATCTGGATATAAAAGAGCAAAAGTATGTAACCAAGGAAAGTAGATGAGGAAAAAGATATTTCAAGCAGAATTAAGTGACCATTAATAAAAATAGGAGGAATAAATATGTGGTTAGCAGCATGCATTTCAACATATTGTTTTGGGATGCTAATCAGGTACGTAACTTGTTCAAGATCATAAGATACTAAATGAAAAGTCAGGATTCCGATTCATGATCTTAATTGTGACACTAAGTATGCTACTTTGTGATGCCAATTTTTTACTTAACTTTAATCTTAGCTTTTTTCAGTGGCAGTATATGTAACTCTACATTATTTTGAAAGGATGTCATAATATTTAATATTGGACATTTACCATAAATTATTTAGTCTTTTTATATAGTCAGCCACTTAAGTCACTTCCAATTTTTATAACAAAGAATGCCACAGGGAAAAAATGTATTCACTAAATATTAGCTGAGTACCTACTATTTGCTAGGTATTGTGCAGTGTTGAGAATACAGTGGTGAATAAGACAGACATGATTCTTTATGTAGCTTGCAGTCTATTAAAAGGAAATAGACCAAAAAACCCTACTAAATAATTGAATGAACGTATGAGAGTGTGAACAGCATTATAAACGAAATCATAAATCTTGCATAAGTCATTTTAAGGGTACTTCAGTAAATTTTAGTAAATTTACTGAGTTGTTCAAATATCACCTCAATTTTTAGAAAATTTTCACCATCCCTATAAGATCCGTTATGACTATTCACGGATAACCTTCATTTCCATACCCAAGTCAGGCATTTCAGATAAATTAAATTATACAATGTGCAGCCTTTTGAACTTGCCTTCCTTGATTTGACATAAGGTTTTAGATGTTTATGTTGTAGTGTATGGCAATATTTACTTTCTTTTTATTTTGATAATATTGTGTGGCTATATCACATGTTGTTTATATATTTATTTGCTGATGCACAATTGGGGTACTCCACCTTTTGGTTACCATGAACAATACTGCTATGAACATTTGCATACAGGTTTTTTTGTGTGGACATATGTTCTAAATTATTTTGAGTATATGCCTAGGAATGGAATTCCTGAGTTATGTGGTAACTTTGTGCTTCACTTCTTTTGTGGAATTGTTTTCCAAAGTGGCTACACCATTCTAGATTACTACCAGCAAACACAATATCTGTCTATTTTATTTATTTATTTTTAAAGTTTTTCAATGAAAATTTAATTCATGTAGAAAGTTTAGCAGTCCATGAAGAACAAATAATTTAAAGCATAATCATAAAAGTAAATAGGAAAGGATAAAGAAAACCACCTTTTTAAATGCTCATGAAGAACACTGAGTTCTTCTGCAGTCTGTTCATCTGCATGCTGCACTATGTTCCCTCTGAACAGATAATTCAGAACATCTAAATAGACACTATGTTCTTATATAATTAATTTAAGAAATAGAATGACGTTCTATTACAACACACTCATTAGACATAAAACTCATGTTCTATTAGAATTCACTTATTCCTTCCCTCTGAAGGGTATAATCTATTCAA
>NW_016805425.1:69897-78647 GCF_001698545.2 Rhinopithecus bieti
AAGGACCTCTTCAAGGAGAACTACAAACCACTGCTCAGTGAAATCAAAGAGGACACAAACAAATGGAAGAACATACCATGCTCATGGATAGGAAGAATCAATATCGTGAAAATGGCCATACTGCCCAAGGTTATTTATAGATTCAATGCCATCCCCATCAAGCTACCAATGAGTTTCTTCACAGAATTGGAAAAAACGGCTTTAAAGTTCATATGGAACCAAAAAAGAGCCCGCATTGCCAAGACAATCCTAAGTCAAAAGGACAATATCTGTCTATTTTAATATAGCCATCCTAGTAGTTGTGAAGTGGTAGGTATCTCATTGTGGCTTTCATTTGTATTTCCTTGATAGCTAATGAATTTCAGTATCCTTTTCATGTGCTTGGCCATTTGTATGTTCTCTCTCTCTGAAGAAATGTTTATTCCATTTATTTATTTACCATATGATTGTGTTGTCTTATCTAATCTAAAACAATAAGGTATATGATTTCTGAATATTTTCTTCCATTCTGTAAGTTTCACTTTTTTGATGGTGTCTTTTATAGTACAAAAGGTATTTAATTTTGATAAAGTTCAATTCATTTTTTTGTCACTTGTGCTTTTGGGTGCTAGGCTTTTCTGTACTGAGTGGCTTTTGGATATGACTTCAATCTTCTTGTAAATGGTCTGTTCAGGTTTGGAATTTTTTCATGATTTAATTATGGTAGGTTGTATGTGTCTAGAACTTTACCCATTTCTTATAGATTTTCCAATTCACTGGCAGATAGGTGCTCATGATAACCACTAATGAACCTTTGAATTTCTGCAGCATCAGCTGTATTACCTTTTTCTCTCTTTTATATTTTGGTCTTTTTCTTAGCCTGCCTAAAATTTTATTAATTTTGTTTATCTTTTCTAAAAAACGTTTTGTTTCATTGATCTTTTGTTTTTCTGTTCTACTGTGATCTTTAATATTTATTTTCTTTTACTAATTTTGGGTTTGGTTTGCTCTTCCTTTTCCTGTTCTTCAATATGCCTAATTTGATTATTTATATAAAGTCTTTTTTTCCTCTATTGAAGTAGGCCCTTATAGTTCTATATTTCCCTTTTAGTGCTGTTTTCACTGTATCCCATAGGTTCTGGTATGCTGTGCTTACATTATGTTTTTAAGAATTTTTTTCAATTTGTTTTTTATTTTCTTCATTGACACCCCGTCTTTCAGGAGTATATTTAATTTCTGTATGTTTATCTAGTTTCCAAAATCCTTCTTTTATTGATTTCTGGTTTTATACCCTTTTGTCAGAGAAGATAGCTAATATCATTTCAACTTTTGAAAGTTTGAAGTCTTGTTTTGTGACCTAACCTATGGGTTATCCTTGAGAATAATCTATGTGCTAAGGAAAATAATGTGTATTCTGCAGTTCTTGAATAAAGTGTTCTGTAAACATCTATTAGGTCCATTTGGTTTATAGAGTACATTAGGTTTGATGTTTCTTTGTTGATTTTCTGCCTGGAAGATCTATTCAATGATGAAAGTGGGGTTTGGAGTCTCCAACTATTACTGTATCAGGGCCTCTCTCTTTAGCTCCACTAATATTTTATTTATATATCAGAGTGCTCCAGTGTTGAGTGCATATATATCTAAAATTGTTATATCCTCTTGCTGAATTGACCCCTTTTTCATTACATAATGACCTTGTCTCTTATATATAGTGTTTGTCTTGAAGTCTATTTTGTCTTATATAAGTATAGCTACTCCTGCTCTTTTTTGGTTTCTGGTGCCATGGAATATGTTTTTTTCCATTCCTTTATTTTTAGACCATGTTTGTCTTCATAGGTGAAATGTATTTCCTGTAGTCAACAGAACATTGCATCTTCTTTTGCTTGTTTTTTAATTCATTTAGTCACTATATGTCTTTGGATTGGAGAGTTTAGTTCATTTTCAATCTATGTTACTGACAAGTAAATACTTACCTCTGCCATTTTGTTATTTGTTTTTTGTTTCGTGTTCTTCTCTTCCTTCTTTGCTTCCTTCTTCTCTTCCTTTTAGTAAAGATGATTTTCTGTGGCGGTATGATTTAATTTCTTGCTTTTTATTTTTTGTGCATCCATGGTTCTAATATTTGATTATGTGTTCCTATGTGAAATATAATTAGTGATTTAGTTTAACATATACACAGGAAACATTTGTTCAGTTATATCTTTGTATGTTTGTGTTGGAGAAAAAATAGTTCTGTGATAAAATAATCATGTGGGATGCTGGGCTAAAGCTAAACAGTTCTCTTTACTGAAGAACTACTGAGAGTCTTTACCGTGATTGGAAATTCCCCGTAAGAAGAGAAGCAGTGTTTTGCAAAGGTTCTTGCCCACGGAACCCCTTCTTGTGAACTATGAAATACATTTTGCAATGGTTTGGCTTGATCTGTGGAAGGTTAGCCTTTATCAGACTCTTAATTATTATTCCATCAACAACTCTCAATTGGTTTTCTGTGTGCCTCTTTCATACCTAATTATGAGGTAAGTTATGAGGTATGCAAAGCAAGAAATACAAACAACTACCAGGTTTTGAGGGCAATTTAACCTCAGTTGTGATTTTTATTCAATTGACCTCTAAGGAAAGTCATTATTTTTCTTGGTTTATGTGGATATATGTGCATACACTGGTAGTTTGTTAAAAATGAAACTGTTTTAGGGCCATGAAAAGCCATGGAATCTTCATTTTACTAAATTGCACAAGTAATTCTTAGGGAAAAAATTGAGAATTATTACCTTGTGGTTTGTAAAGGGGGGAAATTATGAAATTATTATGGTTTGTTTTGCATTTCAGAAAGCTTTAGAGAACTTAATTTTGGCCAAAATGTCTGTTGTCCATGGCACTGCCAATATTGCATCATCAGATAAATTATCTAGTTGTTGCCACATTTTGTCTTTAAAAGGTTACAGTGTAGTTAACTAACCACCTAAGTCTTATTTGTAGCCTTATCCATTTTCTTAGTGCCCCCTGTACTCAGTTTGCATATGTTGGTGTGACTTGTTTACAGGGAAGAACTGCGGCATTGAACTAGAATATCCAAAAGTGCCAGCATCACTGCTAGGCAATATTTTAGTGAAGATTCTTTTTATGTGAGTTTTTTTGGATGCCACAACACATTCAAATACCTGGACCATGAGAATTATAATTAAAAATGTTTTTCAGAATGTTCATATTCTTTGAGATAGAATTGCTTATTAGAGATAATGTATGAGTCGGTGGTAGACAAGCGGCACATCTAAAATAATGGAGAAAGGCCAAACTTAAGTGGGTATAGAAAACAGGTAAGAAAGTGGCAATATAGCATATAGGATCTTTAGATTATTTCAATCATGATTGAGAAAGTTCTGTTGTATTCAAATCAGTATTGATCTTTCTCTGTTTAAAATAAAATCAACCATCAAGTATCTTATGTGAACTGTTATAGTGTCATGTAGGAATATGAATATTTTGGCTAACAGACTAACCTCTGCACCAAGAGACATGGTGCAATTTATCTACTGGTGTCCATTTGTGCCCAGAATAACTTCTCCAGGTTGTTGAATTACCTCTTCAACTCTTCAATGAGTAAAAAATTAGTGATACTTTAAATCTAGGATTGAGGCAGGATATGTTGTTAAGAATATGGTCCTTTTTCAAAATTAGCACAATGAAGAGTAGTTTACATTTAGTTACACAAACCATACTGAGACTAGCACCAGCAATTCTGAATCCCAGCAGAACATTTCTACAAATTTATCTTGAAAAGAAGCATTTAAATTTTAGCATAAAACTGTATTTTGAAAGAGAGAGACACAAAAATCTTCATTCACAGTTGTACGCAAATGGAAAGATGCTAATCTTTGAGGTCCAAATTCCCACAGTGGGGATCACAACTCAGTTACCCTAAGGTAAAGCATTTAGCCTACTGTGGTATTATGATAAAATTCCATAATCCTGAATGACGGCAACTGAAATGATTCCAGTTTTTAAGCTAGGAGTTATTCTTGCTTGTCACATTGTACGATGTAACAAAATTTTATAAAGCTAAATGGGATGCAAACATTATATCACCCATTTGCAAAAGAGATAACTCCATTTATTTTACACATATTTTGTAACAAGATTTAATTAAGATAGAACAAACACAATTATGTTCTTCCAACTAGCCAGTGGAATGTTTCTGTTATGTACACAACATGAAGAAAGTTACTAAAAGGACAAAGAAGAGATAAGAAATGGGCTCCTCTTTCTGATCCTCTGACAGCATATACAGCTCTTTCAACAAATATTTACTAAGTACCTACTATGTGTCAATCCAGAGAGAGAGAGAATGAGAGAATGAGAGAGAGAGAGAGAGAGAGAGAGAGAGAGAGAGAGAGAGTTGTTGAAGGTACAAACACAAATCAGGCAAACTGCCTGCCTTCAATGAGCACATTTTCTGGCTTGTGAGACAGAAAAGCAGAGATAGAAAAAAATAACAGCACTAGGATAAAGAAATGTATAAAAGGATAGAGAAACAGAGGATAATAATCAGCTCAGCTAAGGGAACTCAAGGAAGAGTTTATAGAATGAAGAATCTTTGAATTGTGCTTCTAAAATGAATAAGATTTAATTGAATAAGACCAACAGAATCAAATTGTGAAAAGTACAATAATATAAAAGCAAATAAAACGAAAGCAACGTACACTCCCATTTTCTCTGGCCTGTGCCTCCTTCCTGAATTCTAGATTATATATTTATATACAGCTGTTTACTTGTCATCACCATTGGAATATCTAATAAGTATCTCCTGATCTTTTCCCTTACCATACTCACTCCTCTGCAGTCTTCCCCATTTCATTATATGGCACTGTCATTCACCCAGTTGCTCAGATGAAAACACCTTGGAATCATCCTTGACTCTTAACTCTCATCTCACATTTAATCCATCAGCAAATTATCTAAGTGCTATTTTCACAATATATCCAGCATCTGGGCACCTCTCACTATCCTTACTGCTGACTTTACCCAATCTGAATTATTCTCTTCATTTTTATTGATACTATCTTGATCCAAACCATAATTTTCTCTCCTCTAGATTGCTCCCTAGATAACTACATTCTAACTGATCTCTCTGATTTTACCTTTGTTGTTTTCTACAGTCTGAAGCCTATTGCCTACAATCCTGTTAAATGGCAAGTCCTTTCAGTTTTCTGTTCAATCCCCTCCTAATGCCTTTTTATACACTACAGAGTAAAAGCCAAACATATGATGACTTACAAGTCCCTGCACAATATTGTCCCCCATTCTTATCACGTTTCTGATACTCTTCCCCAAGTTAACTCTGATTCTGGTACTGTGGATTCTTCATTCTCCTGGGAACTCCTGCCTTGAGAATTTTGCACTCTTTGCTCTCTCAACCTGCAAGGTATTTTCCCAAGTATCTGCATGGATCACTCCCTCAGGTCTATCGTGTCATTGCTCAAAAGTCATCATTTCAAAGAGAGTTCTTCTATATCATGTGGGGCCCACTCACCTACACTTTGTACCTTCCTTACCTTGCATCATTTTCATAGAACTTATCACTTATCTACATCTTCTACATCTTATTACATATTATTTTTTATTGGCTGTCTTCTACTCCAGACCATAAGCTAAATTAAGGTAGATAATTTTTCTCTTAAGTATTTCTGAGAGAAGAGAGAAATCCGGGTTGAATATTTTCTAAGTGAATGAAAAAAAATGTATACAGAGAGTAACAAAATATCTCCTGCATACCTTACATATGTGTAAATCACAGTTTTGTATAAAGTTTTATAAATAATAATAGAAGAATATGTTTATTACAATGAAATAATAAAGAATTCCTTCTTCCTTAAGTTAGATGCAAGACATACAAACCATGAATGACAATATTGATAAAATTAATTGCATTTAAATAAATAATTTCCAGGATAAAAAAATTTTAAAATAAAATAAAATAGTAGTTATAGGGGGAAGAAGACATTTATAATAGCTATAATGCACAAAAGTAATATCCATGATATAAAATTATTATAGCTCATTTTTTACAAAGATAAACAATGTGGTAGAAAAATGGGCCATAAATACGCAGATAAGATCCATAAGAAGAAAATATATAGCCAATTTAAGCTCTATAAGGACAGGGATAGTATCCATTTTCCTGATTTTTTCATTTCCAATACTTAATTCATTTCCTAACACTTAGCATTCAGACACAAATTCTTTGTCAAAATTTATTTAATGTAAAAAATAAGTACATAAAAAAACGTAAAAGATGCTCAACATTACTAGTAATCAGGAACACAAATTAAGCAACTCAGATACAATTTCACATTCATTGTGTTTGCAAAAATTTTAAGTGTGATGACATCACATGCCAGCCAGTAGATGGATAAACTGTAATCATAAATAATAAATAATAAACATTTATTATAGGCAGAAGTGTAAACCAAATTAGTTTGAATAGCAAATGGGTAGTACCTTAAAATGTTGATAATATAAATGTAAAACCTTTCTCCCCAGTAAAAGTACTCCTAGGTTTTAGTTGCAGCAGGGAAATCCTTGCATATGTTTACAAGGAGACATGTGCAAAGGCATTTATTGAAGCACTGTTATTAATAATGAAAAAGTAGAAATACCAAATGGTCTCCAAGAGGGGTTATTGATAAAGAGAACAGTGCATTCATACATCAGTTAAAAAGAGTGAAATAGACTTAAAATATATCTAAATTCTTTCATTTCAAAGCATAATGAGGGATGGAAGCATCTTCTCAAAGTGTAATTAGAGGTCCTCTCCTTTCCTAATAATTCATGAATCTAAAAGAAAAGAAAGTGTCACTTCTGCCTAAAGAAAATCACTATAACAAACAAAGCAAAACAAAACAGAAAAAATCTTACAACAATGAAGATATGAAATTATAACATTTATTGAATACATCAAAGATGAAGTAACGACAAAAGAAATCAGAGATAGGACATGAACATTAGCTCACCCACAGGAAGAATAAAGAAATATCAAGTGTATACAAATAGGAAAGAAGTCAGTTAAAGATTGTGACACATTGCTAAAAGAAGAGTATAGGCTAGTGTGCAGGTACAGAACTCCTGTGAGCCTCGGACACAAAAGGGCTGCTACCACAGACAAGATCTCCACCAACTTCCACCTGGTTGTTAAAGATTGGGGAAAAAAGCAGGAGACTGAAGAAAGCTTTCCTTGGTGGTACAAGCCTGAAAGAGTATAGGTGCCACTATTGTGTAAAAAGCATGAAGCTCTTCTCTAATCCTTTTGCCCTACAGAAAAACATATCATCTGTAAATATCCTTGGTAGGGGCAGTAAGTCTAATTCTTCCAAGAGCAGGAGTGAAGAATCACTGTAGCTGGCAAAGGTAAAACAAAACAACAAAAAAAAAATTTCTCTGTCCCTAGAAGATTACTGGAATTCAGTCATGAGCCTAGACAAGTATGTTCTGCTGCAGTGATGGGGCAAGAAGGCGTTGGCTCTACAAGAGTCACCAAAGATACAAGGTAGAATTTGAGGTGGAAAGACAGTGGAAGAGAAAGACCACAGAAAAGGATAAATGCCTGTGAAAGAATGGGGCTTTGGCACCTAAAAGAGATTCTCCCAGACTTCACTACCTAGCTTATAAGCACAAAATTACAAGAAACAACAGTTTACTGCTGGGTAAGGGGAAAGACAATGGAAAGAGACTTCCTCCATGGTGCAGATGTAGAGGGAACACTGAAACCTGAGGATGAAGTAAGAACATTAAGACAGCCCTCTTGTTTAAGCACAAAATAATTCGACTGTACAAACAGAAAAAAGCGATAAGAATCACAGCAGAGTCTTCATCAGAAATTATGCAAGCTAGAAGACAATTTAGCAATGCCTTTAATGTACTGAACAAAAATAAATGGCCAATCCAAAAGTCGATATTGAGTGAAAATAATTTTCAAACATGTGGTCATATGATTTCTGACAAACTAAAGCTAAAGTTATCATTGCCAGCAAAGCTGAACCAGAATACGCCTTTTAAAAAGTGTTTCAGGCTGAAAGAATATAATGCCATTCAGAAACCTGAATCCACACAAAAAATGGAAGATATCCAAAAATGGCTAAAATAAAAGTAGATCTAGAGGATTCTGGTTTTTTAACTTCCAATTTACAATGACTCTAAAAGAAAATTGACTTTCTAAAGCAAAAGCAATAGCAATTATGTTGTAGGTTTATAACATATATCTGAGCAAAATGACAACAACATTAAAAGAGATAGAAATTGTAATGATAATGAAGTTTTTACACTGTACATGAAGTGATACTATATTATTTGATGGTAGATGGTGATCAATTAGAGATGTACATTGCAAACCTTAAGGAAACCACTAAATTTTTAAAGATACATAGTTATTAAATAAGTGTTTATATTTATTTTAATACAATGCAATTAACAATGTTGTATAATAAGTCTATAACTTAAAAATTAATTATCCATGAGAACTTCCCAAATTTGTTAGGCCAACAAATTCAGGAAAAGCAGAGTACCCCATAAGATACTCTGTGAGAAGATCATCCACAAGACACATAATCGTCAGATTCTCCAAGGTTAAAATGAAAGAAAAAATGTTAAGGGCGACCATAGAGAAAGGCCAAGTAACCTACAAAGGACATCAGACTCACAGCGGACCTCTCAGCAGAAATCCTGCAAACCAGAAGAGACTGGGGACTAATATTTAACATTCTTTAAAAAAAAAAAAAAAA
>NW_016805425.1:80633-85938 GCF_001698545.2 Rhinopithecus bieti
AAAAAAAAAAAAAAAAAAGCAATTCCAACCCAGAGTTTCATATCTGGCCAAACTAAGCTTCATAAGGGAAGGAGAAATAAGATCTTTTTCAGACAAGCAAAAGCCGAGAAAAGTTGTTACCTCTAGACCTGCCTTACAAGAGCTCCTGAAGTGAGCACTAAATATTGAAAGAAAAAAAAAACAACACTACCACCCACCACAAAGACACTTAATTACACAGAGCAGTGACACTATGAAGCAACCCCATAAACAAGTCAACAAAATAACCAGCTAGCATCATGAAGACAGGATCAAATCCACACATATCAATACTAACTTTAAATGTAACTGGGCTGAATGTGCCAATTAAAAGACACACAGAGTGGCCAGCTGGATAAAGAAACAAGACACATTTGTACACTCTCTGCACAAGACCCATCTTATGTGCAATGACATACATAGGCTCAAAATAAAGGGATGGAGGAAAATGTACCAAGCAAATGGAAAACCAAAAAAAGCAGGGATTGGAATCCTAGTTTGTCACAAAACAGACTTTAAACCAGCAAGGAAAAAAAAGACAAAGGAGGGCAGTACATAATGGTAAAGGGATCAATTCAACAAGAAGAGCTAACTCTCCTAAATATATATGAACCCAACACAGGAGCACCCAGATTCATAAAGAAAAGTTTCTAGAGACCTTCAAAGTGACTTAGATCCCCAAACAATAATAGTGGGAGACTTTAACACCCCACTGACAATATTAGACAGATCACTGGGACAGAAAATTAACAAAGATATCCAGGACCTGAACTCAGCTCTAAATTAAATGGTCCTGATAGATATCGTCAGAACTCTCCACCCAAAAACATCAGAATATACATTCTTCTCATCACCACATGGCACTTTTACTCTAAAATTGGTCACATAATCAGAACTAAAACGCTACTCAGAAAATGCAAAGAACTGAAATCCTAACGGTTTCTTGGACCACAGAGCAGTCAAATTAGAACTTAATACTAAGAAATTCACTCAAAAACATACATGGAAATTGAATAATGACTGAATGACTTGTGGGTTTATAATAAAACTAAGGCAGAAATCAAGAAGTTCTTTAAAACGAATGAGAACAAAGATACAACATACCAGAATCTCTGAGACATACCTAAGGCAGTGCTAAGAGGGAAATGTATAGCACGAAATGCCCACATAAAAAAGGCTGAAAGATGTCAAGTTAACAATCTAACATCACAACTAAAAGAACTAGAGAACCAAGGCAAACAAATCCCAAAGCTGGCAGAATATCAAAAAATAACAAAAATCAGAGCTGATCTGAAGGAGATAGAGAACCCAAAATAACCTTCAAACGATCAACGAATCCAGAAGTTGTTTTTTTAAAAAACTGATAAAATAGAAAGACCACAAGCTAGACTAATAAAAAAGAAAGGAGAGAAGGTTTAAATAAACACAATCAGAAATAATAAGGGGGATATTACCACTGACCCCACAGTAATACAATCAGAGAATATTATAAACACCTCTTTGCACATAAGCTAAAAAGCTCTAAAAGACATGTATAAATTTCTGGACATATACATCCTCCCAAGACTGAACCAGGGAGCAATTGAAACTCTGCACAAATAACGAGCTCTGAAATTCAGGTCATAATAAATAGCCTACAAAAAAACCAAAAACAAACAAACAAACAAAAAAAAAAAAAAACAAAACAAAAAACAGAAAAAAACAGGACCAGAAGGATTCACAGCTGAATTCTACAAGAGGTGCAAAGAAGAACAGGTACCATTTCTACTGAAACTATTTCAGAACATCGAAAAGAAGGGACTCCTCCCTAACTCATTCAATGAGGCCAGGCCAGCATTATCCTGATATCAAAAACTGACAGAGATACAGAAAGAGAAGAAAACTTCAGGACAATATCCTTGACGGACATTGGTGCAAAAATACTCAACAAAATACTGGAAAACTGAATCCAGCAGCACATGAAAAAGCTAATCCACTACAATCAAGTAGGCTTCATTCCTGAGATGCAAAGTTGGCTCCACATACACAAATCAATAAATGTGATTCATTACATAAACAGAATTAAAGATGAAAACTACATGATTATCTCAATAAATGTAGAAAAGGCTTCTGATAAAATTTAACATCTCTTCATATTAAACACCCTCAACAAGTTAGATATTGAGAAACATACCTCGAAATAGTAAGAGCCATTTATGAAAAACCCACAGCCAACATCATACTGAATGAAAAAAAGCTGGAAGCATTCCCCTTGAAAAGCAGCACAAGACAAGGATGCCCTCTCTCACCACTTCCATTCAACAAGGTATTAGACATCCTAGCCAGAGGAATCAGGCAAGATAAATAAAGGCATCCAAACAGAAAGAGAGGAAGTCAAATTATCTCTGTTTGCATATGACATGGTTCTATGTCTACAAAACACCATTATCTCAGCCCCAAAGCTTCTTACAGCTGATAAACAACTTCAGCAAAGTTGCAGGATACAAAATTAATGTACACAAATTGCTAGCATTCCTATACATCACCAACAACAAAACAGAGAGCCAAATCAGAAAGGCAATGCCATTCACAATTGCCACAAAGAGAATAAAATACCTAGGAATACAGCTAACGAAGGAGGTGAAAGAGTTCTACAATGATAATACAAAACACTGCTCAAAGAAATCAGAGAAGACACAATGAAATAGGAAAAAACATCTCATGCTCATGAATAGAAAGAGTCCGTAACATTAAAATGGTTACACTGCTCAAAGCAATTTACAGATTCAATATTATTCCTATCATACTACCAATGACATTCTTCACAGAACTAGAAAAAAATTAATTTTATATGGAACCTAAAGAGAGCCAGAATAGCCAATGCTATCCTTAGCAAAAAGACGCAAGCTGGAAGAATCATGTTACCCTACTTCAAACTATACTACAAGGCTAAAGTGACCAAAATAGCATGGTACTGGTACAAAAATAGGCACATAGACCAATGGAATGGAATAGAGAGCCCAGAAATAAGGCTTCATATCTATGACCATCTGATCTTTGACAAAGCTGACAAAAACAAGCAGTAGGGAAAAGACATCCTATTCAATAAATGATACTGGAATAACTAGCTAGCCACATGCAAAAAATTAAAGTTGGACTCCTTTCTTACACCACGTACAAAGATAAACTCAAGACAAATTAAAGACTTAAATGTAAAACCCCAAACTATAAAAACCCTGAAAGACAACCTAGGCAATACCATCCTGGACATAGGAATGGGCAAATATTTCATGAAAAAGAAACCAAAAGCAATGGCAACAAAAGCAAAAATTGACAAATGGGGTCTAATTAAACTAAAGCGCTTCTACACACCAAAAGAAAGTATTCTCACTTGTAAGTGGGAGCTGAATGACAAGAACGTATGAAAACAAAGAAGAAAAGAAGAAGCACTGTGATCTACTTCAGGGGAGAGGGTTAGGAGAGGGGGAGGAGGAGAAAAAATAGCTATTGGATACTGAGCTTAATGCCTGGTTTATGTAATAATATGTACAACAATCCCCTCTGACACACGTTTATCTATGTAACAAACCCTCATATGTACACTCAAACCTAAAACAAACATCAAAAAAAGAAATAGGCTTATACACACAAAATGTTCTTTAGCTCTAGCAACAGTCCTTGTCTAGGAGTCTACTTTGTCTACTATTACAGTCACTCCAAATTTGTATGCATAAGTTGCATGTTGTATTTTTTTCTATTGTTGACAATCAAACTGTGTTTTTATTTAAAATGCTTCTTGTCAAGTAAAGTGTTTTATTTTGCAGGTTAACAGATGTGATAATTACATGTAATACTGATCAAGAAAAAAAAATACACAATTCCAGTATTACAAACAAAATGGGAGACATTACTGTAGAACTTAAGAATATCAAAATGATAGGAGGATTATTTGGACAACTATACTGCATTACATTTAACAAATTATATAAAATATTCAAATTCATACAGCTAACTAAAACTGATATAATAACACACAAATTCTAAATAGTCCCAGGTCCATTATGTATAATTTAAAGCCATAGTTTAAAATTTTCCTATAAAGAGAGTTCCACACTTAGATACCTTTAAGAGTGATTCCACAAAACTTTTAAGAAGGAAAAGATACTGCCAAATTTATTCATACTCTACTATCTAAAGAAATCAAAGGGAACATATTCCAGCTAGCATGTGAGAATAACGTAATTTTGAAAACAAGATCAGACAAATAACTTTTAGCAAATAAATAGGGCTTATGAAAATACATACAGAAAAGTCTTAAACAAGACATTAACAAACGAATTAAGTTCACCGCTAATTAGTGCTTATATCAGAAATATAAGGTACATTCAACATCTTAAACAACTGATGGTATCCTATTAATACAATTACAAACTATACAATAATCATCAACATTAACGCAGAGCACATCATTTTACTAAATTCCCTATCTTTTCATGATAAAAATTTTTTGTAAGCAAGAAAATACAAAGAAACATTTCATGCTAATGATGAATAGCTACAAAACAATCATGGCTGATATTATGCTCCTGGTAAAATATTGAATCTCATCTCCCTGAGCTCAAGGATAAAACAAAGGTGTCCATTATCACCATGTGTATTCCAAATTTTACTGGAGATTCTAGCTGGCACAGTAAGCCAAGGGAAATAAATAAAATGAATAAATGTTTTAAAGGAAGATGTAAATAAAATGAATAAATGTTGTAAAGGAAGATGTGAATATCTATACTCAGCGTAATTGTCTACATAAAAAATTGAAAAACAGTTAAAATAAAAATTTAGAAAGGTCACTGTGTACAAGATCAAAGTAGAAAAAACAAATACATTCACTCTGAGACCCTATCCCTCACACACACACACACACACACACACCCTTGCACAGCTTACGCATACAAAAATATGTATGAAGAGAGATCAAGTCTAATGCCAACAACATGGAGGAATTAGGGACATTGGTATGAAAAGGCTTTGAATCTTTGAGACCCTTCTGGGTTGCACATCCAGCCTCAAGCTGCATCCCTCCCCATTCATCAACCAACTCTGTGCCCCCCAAAAAAGGCAGGGAAAAGAAAGAATGGAATATACATTTTTTCAGATTCTCATAGAGCATTCACTAAGTGACATGATATTCTGGGCCATAAAATGTTAACAAATTTAAAATAATATAAATTTCGGCCGGGCGCGGTGGCTCAAGCCTGTAATCCCAGCACTTTGGGAGGCCGAGACGGGCGGATCACGAGGTCAGGAGATC
>NW_016805425.1:87019-95172 GCF_001698545.2 Rhinopithecus bieti
CATGAAGCATACAAAATGCCCTTTAACTAAGAATGAAAACATTTAATAACATTCAAAACCCTTTCGTGGAAAAGTTGACATTAAGCAAGAAATAAAAGGAACCTATTTATGCCTATAACAAATATCTACAAGAAAACATCTGCAGCCACATTAATTCTCTAAGGCAAAATACTAAACACTTTCAGAAGCCAGGTAGACGACAAGATTTGCATTCATTGCAACTGGCAGACAATATTTTACTCAGGGTCCTAGCCATTAAATAAGGTAAGAGAAATAAATAAAAGAATTACTGAAAACAAAGAAGATGGTCTTAATTCACACAACACATAATTGTTTGCAATGAAAACTCAAAAGAATCAGAATAAAACTAGAGTGAATACATGACAAATAATATGTACATGTAAGTGCAATATATAAAATCAATTTTACTTCTATTACTGGCAAACAATTTTAAAATGAAGATCTTTTATTCTTCTTTATTATTTTAAATTTAGCAGAGTTTATTTGAGCAAACAATGATTTATGAATCAGGCAGCATCTATTGAGATGATCGTATTTTTTTTGCTTTTAATTATGTTTATGTGATGAGTCACATTTATTGACTTGCATATGTTGAACCATCCTGGTATCCCTGAAATAAAAGCCACTCAACCATGGTGAATTATATTTTTGATGTATGTGTTGATGGATTTGATTTGCTAGTATTTTGTTGAGAATGTTTGCATCTTTGTTCATTGGGGATATTAGTCTTTATTTTCCTTTTTTTGTTATGTCCTTTCATTGTTTCAGTAACAAGGTGATACTGGCTTCACATAATGAGTTAGGAAAGGTTCTCTTTTCTCAATCTTTTGAAATAGTTTCAGTAGGGTTGGTACCAGTTCCTCTTTGAATGTCTGATCAAATTTGGCTGTGAATCTATCTAGCCTGAAAATTTTGTTGTTGGCATTTTTTATTACTGTGAAATGCAGATATTTTAAATAAATGATGCTGTAGCACATGGATATCTGTATTTTAAGAATATATCTGAACCTTACATTACATAATACACAAAAAATCACTTTCATATATATAATAGATTAATACTTGAAAGGTAAGACAATACATTTTATAGGATAAAACTTATAGAATACTTAATGACTTTGGAATACAGACAAACCAAATATGAAACAGCAGCTTGATTTTAAAATGAGAATATTTAACAAAGATATCATGGAGAATGAAAAGCCATACCACAAATGGAAACAAAGCATTTATAATTAATGAACCCTAAAATATTTATATAATGAATATACACAGAAATATTACCAAAAAAGATCAATACAGTTCATCCACTTAAAATAAGATTAAAGGTCAGTTGTGGTAGCTCACACCTGTCATCCCAGCACTTTGGGAGGCCAACGCAGGTGGACCACTTGAGGCCAGGAGTTGAAAGCCAGACTGACCAACACGGTGAAACTCCGTCTCTGCTGAGAATACAAAAAAATTAGCTGGGCATGCTGGTGCACGCCTGTAATCCCAGCAACTTGGGTGAATGAGACACGAGAATCATTTGAACCTTAGGAGGTGAAGGTTGCAGTGAGCTGAGACAATGCCACTGCACTCCAGCCTAGGTGACAGAGCAAGATTTCATCTCAAAAAAAGAAAAAAAATTAAAGTTTGAATAGAAATTCCCTAAAATGGACACCTAAACAGCCAATCATATTATGAAATAGTGTCAAGATCATTGTGTGTTATAAACACACATTTAATTCAAGAGATACAATCTCACAAGTGAGAGTGGCTAAAATTGAAAATGTTGAAATGACCAGTCAAAATGGGGATGTGATGCTACTGAAACCCTGATACTTTGAAAATAGAGGCAAAGAGTCAGTATATTTGCTTTGAAAGACTGTGTGGCAGTTTTCCAGAATAAAGCTAAACATATATAACAATATTTGATGGTTAATTTTATGTGTCAACTGCGTCACAGGGTGAAAAAACACTTGTTCATTGAGCATGCCTGTGAGGGTATTTCTGGATGAGATTAAAATTTGAATAGGTGGACTGAGTAAAGCAAATTTCCTTCCCTAATGTGGGTGGGCCTCACTCAATCAATTGAAGGCCTGAATAGAACACAAAGGCTGAGAAAATGGGAACTCTTCCTGCCTGACTGCTGTGAGCTGAGACACTAGTCTTTTCTGGCCTTTGGACATCAACTGAAACATCAGTTCTTCTTAGGTCTCCCACCTTCCAGCTTTTGGGTTGGAACATGCACCATGGACTCTCCTTGTTTGCAGGCCTTCATACTCCAACTGGAACTACAAATAGACTTTCCTGTCTGTCCAGCTGGTTAACTGTTGCGGAAAGTCAGGGACCCTGAACAGAGGGACCAGCTGAAGCCATGGCAGAAGAACATAAATTGTGAAGATTTCATGGACACTTATCACTCCTCCAATCAATACCCTTGTGATTTCCTATGCCTGTCTTTACTTTAATCTCTTAATCCCGTCATCTTCGTAATCTGAGGAGGATGTATGTCGCCTCAGGACCCTGTGATGATTGCGTTAACTGCACAAATTGTTTGTAGAACATGTGTATTTGAACAATATGAAATCTCGGCACCTTGAAAAAAGAACAGGATAACAGCAATCTTCAGGGAACACAGGAGACAAGACTTTGGACTATGACTGCCAGTGAGCCGGATGGAACAGAGCCATATTTCTCTTGTTTCAAAGGCAAATAGGAGAAATATCACTGAATTCTTTTTATCAGCAAGGAAAATCCCTGAGAAAGAGAATGCACCCTGAGGGTAGGTCTATAAAGGGCCCCCTGGAGGTGGGTGTCTTTTACGGTCGAAGCTGAAGGGATGAAATAAACCTCAGTCTCCTGTAGCGCTCCCAGGCTTATTAGGACGAGGAAATTCCCACCTAATAAAGTTTGGTCAGACAGGTTGCCTGCTCTCAAACCCTGTCTCCTGATAAGATATTATCAGTGATAATGTGTGCCCGAAACCTCATTAGCAATTTTAATTTCACCCCATCCTGTGGTCCTGTGATCTTGTCCTGCCTCCACTTGCTTTGTGATATTTTCTTACCTTGTGAAGCATGTGATCTCTGTGACCCACAGCCTATTCGTGCACTCCCTCCCCTTTTGAAAATCGCTAATAAAAACTTGCTGATTTTATGGCTCAGAGAGCATCACGGAACCTGCCAACACATGATGTCTCCCCCGGACACCCAGCTTTAAAATTTCTCTCTTTTTTGTACTCTTTCCCTTTATTTCTCAAACCAGCCGAAATGCTTAGGGAATAGAAAAGAACCCACGTTAAATATCAGGGGTGGGGTTTCCCCTGATAGTTAACCACAGATGTTGAGACTTCTCAGCCTCCATAATGACCCAGAATGGGTACACATAAATGAACAATTCCATGTTTTCCCAAGCAGTCAGCTCTGAAGTATCTCAGGAATCTAGCACTATTGGGTCAGCAAACCACCTGGGCTCCTTCCAACTCTAAGCAAAAAGTGTGCTTAAAGAAGTGAAACATATCACTTGTGCCAGCGATGTTAAAGATGCTCCATCCAGGCTAATACAAGTACAAAAATTCTTAATAATTATTGATATTGGTCAGAGAGCACCCACCTTTTATCAACGTAACCCTGTGAGGTTTCACTTTACAAGTAACTACAAAGACGTATCCTGTAAACTAGAATGAAAATACTGTGTAGATGTTGGGTGTGTTTTAATAACAATGACTTCCAATGAGTCAGGTGTTCCTGTGAAAACACCCTTTTGCAATGAGACTGTCTCTCCTTTCAGGGTTTGAATTCATTCCCTTATGCGGTGATGCTGGCTTGGTTAACTTATTTTGATCAGTGAAATGTTTCTGATGTGACATTGTTTCTGTCTTTGCCCTTTTGGAGTCTTGAGCTCCCCACACTGTAAACAATTCTAGAATGAAAGACCAGCTGGAGGGAGAGGCCCAGCCATGCTTGCTGTTCCTGCCATTCCAGTTGGAACTGCATCCTTGTGAGGGCGCATCTTAGACCACCCCAGAGTAGCTGTTTGTAGTTCCATGTTTGAGCCCAGGTGAGCCTAGCAGAAGAAACTCCCAGCGAACTCATTGAATCATAGCAAACTATAATCATTGTTTTCAGGCACTGTGGTTCAGGATGGAATGCAGCCCTAGGTTGAGTATCAGGTTTGATCCTCTTTAGTCTTACGGTATAAGCATCCGTTAGTGTTACAGTATAACCCTAGGATCAGACTATAGACTTGGTTCATAGCATTGAACAACTTACTTAACTTCTCTAAGCTTCATTCTTTATCTGTAAATTCATGATAAAAATAAATACTGCTTTCTGAGGGTTTTGAGTGGATTAAATGTGATAATACATGTATGTTCTTAATGAAAAAAATGGAATAAAATCTAAGAAAAAGAAAACACTATTTAAAAATAGAATATTGTAGTATATCTGATGGAAAGTAGAAAACACTTAGAAAACATTTAAAATATTTAAAATGCTAAAAAAGTCAGAGATCAGAAAAAAATTTTATGATAGAATGAAACATAGCACATAAAACCATGTTTCACAATTATTAGGCTACTTAATGTTTTCATAAAACATTCATGATGTATTATTTGAAATCATTTATAAGAAAATGGCACACAATTGTTGACCCCAATCTAAAACCTAAGTATACAGAAAAATGTGTGGAAAGATCCACATCTAAATTTTATCAAACATTGTATTCACATTATGTCACTGGTATTATGGTATTACTGCATTACTGCTATTCATATGATTCATACCTTTTATGTGTTTTCCAAGTTGTTCTGCCATAAAAAGGAATTACTCTCATGGTCAGTAAAAGAAAGATATCAATAAAAATGTATTTTTCATTGACATAATTCTGATGTAAGAATAACTTGGAAAAATGGAAAATTTGTTTTTGGCAGTTATTTTTCCTCTTTTGAGCTCCCTAAGTCTATATACTCAGCCTGTTCAGTTAGAGTTCTTGCCTTTCCATGTTCCTGACTCCTAACCATAATAAATGTTAACTTATTATAAATTATGAAGATAAACTAATATATTCACATTAATGACGTGACAAAATTAAATTATAGCAAGGAAGGTCCAGAATTAATACATAATCATTAAGTATTTAGCTACAGTTGTGAAGATTTTAAGGGCATGTCTATGTTTTGTTGGCGTGGGACCATATACAATCTTATATCAAGCTTCTCTGGAAATACCACGTAGGTTACCCTTTCTCAACTATTGTGACTTTGTCAGTTTAGCCATTTAAACTACCCTAACTCAGTTTCTATATAGCTATCATTATTATATCTTATCAGTTTGTGGTTTGGCAAGAAATCACTTGGTCTAGGCTGAGTTCAGCTAAAGGTGAATTTCCTTGAAGTATGTCTCATTATTCTCCTGAGACTACAATGTAAGACTAGACATAGCTTTCTCATGGTGATTGTCAAGGTGTGAGAGTTCATAAAAATGTGCATAAAGCCTGGGATCAGAACTGCCATATCATCAGCTCATCAGTTTCACTTTATTCTATTGGCTTAGAAAAGTCACTAGAGGCCAAGGTTATACTCAAGAGATGGGGAAGGAGTCCTACCCATTATGAAAGCAAACTGCACAATTTCATAAATAGTTAAGGAAATGGATAAGTGAGGAGTGAAGAATTGGGGACAGGAATATAATCTACCACATGAGCCTGATTTTTATTAGAATGTAGACATTTATTTTGAATCATTAAAATTTATTTTTATTAGATAAGTTTATCTTCATAATTTGCAAGCTAAAGTATCATAATTAATACTGTGTTTATAATTTTAAACATCCTCTATGTGCTAAATAATGCATTCATTACTTAAATCAACACAATAACCTTTTGGAGAACTTATTACTACCCTTATGTAAGAAAATAAATTAAAAAGACATGTTATGGGTGATTTGGTTACATAGTTTTCTCAAAATTCTACAGCAACAGCTATTAAGGAGCTGATATAGCATTCTAAACCGTGACTGGCTCCTCCAAAGCCCAGTGATCTTTTACAACAGGATAAGCTGTCATTAAGCCAATGTCTCCTAATTTACTCTTTTTGAAGTAAATATACTTACTATATCACATCTTGTTAAATCCCATATTTAGTAAATTTAAAAACAGACAACAGACATAATTAAGTTTCAGATTTGAACCTCATTGCTGACTCTCAATCCTCACTTCATATGTTGCAGCCATTTTAATGCTAGCAATGAGATCATTTGTTGAGGAAAAAAATTACAACCAACTACAAAGCTATTAAGTGCTTCTCATGTGTCCCTGTGGTCGCATTCCTTTTAAGATGTATACTGGGAATGTAGAAGAAAAGCTGTCCCTACCCCTATTATTTCAGGTATCTGTGGGAAAATAATGGGCTTTGTGGATGTGAACCTCACATGCAATTTTGAAAAATTATTTCTTTTGTTTCTGCTAAGACTAAAATGAGATGCCAAAAGTACATATTCATAGTGTGTAACATCTGGTCACTTTATTGTGCTGCCTCTTATTTCAATAAAATCCTTGGAATATTTCCAATTGCCATCACATAAATTCCCAGAACCCATGTAAAAGTTTACTTATATGTGTAGAATCTAAAGATTAAAATTAAAACTGGTATGTAAGCAAAACATTATTACCGTGATAGCTGGAGGCAACTATTTGTGGCATTTCAAACTAGTCCATTCTTCTATCCACAGTGTAATCATTTATTTAATTTCCTTTTCCTGTGAGGAAATACACTATGACCCATTTATTGATGCTTATACCATGAGAGTCACTATTCTAGATGCTGGGAAAACCAATGAGTAAGATGCGATCCTTGCCTTTGAGGAACTCATAAGAGAAGACAGCCATTTATGGAAGCTTACAAGAATAACTGTAAGTATGATCAGAGCTGTAATAGATACGTAAAGAGATTTCTATGGAAGCCTAACAAGACATTATGAGATGCAGTGAGCTAGCTTTGAAAGGCTGAGTGTGATTCTGATATAATAAAGAAAATGAACATAAAGACAACAGCAAAAACAAATGGAATTATGTTATGCAGAAATATTGAAGCAGAGAATTGGGTGGGCATGGGAGCATGGGATAATGTTTGGAGGGGTGGAAAAGGAGGAGTAACGAAATAGGTATGCAGTGGTTCAAGAATGGAGAAATTAAGTACCTTACTAATAGTGAGCTGAGATCACGCCACTGCACTCCAGTCTGAGTGACAGAGTGACCCTCCATCTCAGAAAAAAACAACAACAAAAACAAATTTGAACTCTCTATATCAGTTGTATCCGTGTTTATTCTTTTGTTTTGCTCACATACACCTAAAAATTAAAACAATTTTGCATACACTCCCAATACCAATGTGTGTATAGCTACAGATAAAGTGCATACATTAACAGCAAATAAGTTGCAGTCTTATTAAACATGTAAAAATATACTTTGCGAGCTAAAGAGGAAATAAACCACTTTAAAGTCATTAATAGATCAAAATTGTATTTTCTTAATGAGACAAATTATTGAGGAAATAAATAATAGACTTCATTATTACTTTTTGAATCATTGTTTAATTATCTATAACACAGTAATTCAAAAGATTAGTAGAAAGTTCATTTCTAAAGGTTTATTTGTATTTATTTATTCATTTATTATTTTTGTAGATTCAGGGGTCAATGTGCAGGTTTGCTACGTGGATATATTGCTTGGGTGGTGATGTGTGGGGTCCTAGAGTAGCCATCACCCAAAAAGTGAACATTGTACCAAATAGGTAATCTTTCAAAACTAACCTCCACCCTTTTGTAGTCCTCAGTATCTACTCTCCCCTTCTGTATGTCCATGTGCACCCAGTGTTTACGTCTTACTTATAAATGAACAACATGTGGTGTTTGATTTTCTGTTTATTTTACTTCGCATAATGGCATTCAACTTCGTTCATGTTGCTGCAAAAAACACTATTTCATTCCTTTTAATGGCTGCATAGTATTCCACAGTGCATACATATCATATTTTCTTTATCCAGTCTACCATTGATGGGCATCTATGTTGATTTCATGACTTTGTTATTGTGAATAGTGCTATGATAAACATACGAGTGCAGGTGGGTTTTTTTTTTTTTTTTTTTTTTT
>NW_016805425.1:98918-101124 GCF_001698545.2 Rhinopithecus bieti
ATTTTATTTATGTTTCAATTAGACAAATCATTTGCCATCAAGATAATTAGTCAATAAAAGAAATTGTATTTACTCTTTTAGGAAGGAATTTTAGTATATTCACATTTCTGAGACTCAGTGTTCTGAAAAGAAATTCTGAATGCAAAGTTAAAAATAATGTCATCCATAATTTCTATGCTTGGATGACTCTTTAAGAAATATTTTGGCAATATTTTATCTCAACTATCTGGCTTCAGAACAGAAGCATTTAGACTAAAATGTGTTAAGAAAAGACTATTCCCTCAGTGACATCTCTCTTCCTCATTACAACCAACAGACTTAAAATAGTAAAACAGAAACACAAAGAACAATAATGTTTTGAAGTATAAATGTCAAACTGTGTATTCAGCCTTTGTTTTTAAAAAGAAACAGATAATACTTCATAACTACATCATCGGAGACCTATCAGATCTCTCTTGTAGATCTCACTTGATTTTTCTGGCTTTTGATCTTCACAATTTATCAGCTCGATTCTCACAATTTTGTATCCTACTGTGTGGATTTCGATTGCCAACATATCTGTCAAATTGCAGTGTCATTAGGCAGCAAGCAAAACTGGTTTTTTTTTTTTTGTGATGGCCAACAGAGAATAGAAAAAATTTAAAAACCCTGATCTACAGCCTCTACTGGAAGAAAGAGGTTTTATATTGTACCTATATAGGGAGACCTTTCCTCAACCTTGACAAATTTGACTTGAGAATCACAACCCTTTTTCCAATGTAGTACAATACAACACATTTCCAAGTGTCTTATGGAGCAACTTGCCTGCTTTATGTTTATCTCAGTTTAAATTCTTAAGGAAAAGTTCATTTTACTCTAAAGAAATGTTAAATCATTCTAAAACATAGTCTTTTTATGTATAAATATGAAAAGTTGTTGCTTAATGAGTAACTGTTAACTGGAGCAATATAAGGTTGATAGACGAGTATTTCCTTTTTTTTCTTCAAGTTATTGACAGTTAAATAGAGATGAAGTGAAGAAGTAGGGGAAGAGAAGTATTAAGAGTGTGATAGATTCATAATTATTATATAATCCGCATTTCAGGAAATATCTGTGGTGTGGAAGATGATGACAAGGCATGTCATAAGACTTAAATGAAGTCTTGGAGGAAGATGTGGTATGATAAGTGTTTCAGAGAGAGCAGAGTAAGCAAACCTGGAAAATCAGAATGTCATGGGGTGTATTAAAGAACAGCTAGTAAGTTTATCTAGTTTGTGTTTAAGGCATAAATATGAATCAGATATGGTCTAAAGGAGGAGTTACCCAGCAGCACGTGAAGATTGGTAAAAGAAAAAACTTCAGCTGAATTAAATTCAAAGGAGTTTAAGCAATGAATGATTCGCGAATCAGGCAGCCTCCAGAATCGCAGCAGATTCACAGAAACTCCAGTGCAGCCACGTGGTGGAAGATTTATAGAGGAAAAAAAGGGAAATGACCTACAGAAATCCATAGTGAGGTACAGAACGGATGGATTGGTTACAGCTCAGCATTTGCCTTATTTGCCTTATGACAGTTTGAACACTCAGCAAGGTATGAATGGTTGAATTATGGCCGCTGGGATTGGCCAAGACTTAGCTATTGTTACAGGTGCATACTCCTATGTTAGCTTTTCAATTCTGTCTGCCTATTAAGTTAGGTTGCAGTTCGTCCACAAGGACTCAAATATAAAAGTACAGAGTCTTTCTCAGGACATATTCAGTTCGCTTTAACAGGATGGATTAGAGGAAACACTGATTACATATGATATATCTAACATACTGCAGGCAAGGCCCCAAATCACAGGTTTTGTGCACAGGAAACCATAGCTTATGGATGCTTCAGGAATATCAGTGTGGTGAGGAATTCTTAAAAGCATCCCTATTGTATCTGTCCATTTAGAAAATGTCCTAGAAAAGATAATGGACGATTCCAGGGAACCAGTGACCTGTGGCAGTGTGGAATGCAACAGCTGGGTTCCAAAATGTAGCAACAATTTAAAGCAGTATCTCTTAAATTGAGTTACCCCAAGAAACAAGGTGGTATAGGTATGTTGAATTCTTGTAAGAACTTGCACAATAGCAATAGTCATTATCATGCTCATATTGAGGAGAGATGTTAAAAAACATCATCTTTCATATGAAATTAATATTGTGAATTTGAATTTTATTGCTTAAATACGTTTTATTTC
>NW_016805425.1:105345-110286 GCF_001698545.2 Rhinopithecus bieti
GTCAAACCAATGACTTTTATAACAATCTACCCTCATATTTTATTCAGCCTCTAGAACATGGAAGCTTTAAAAGTGAATTGGCTAAATAAGCAAGAACTTCTGAAAGTTAACATATTAATGATTAAAAACAGTAACTACAGGTTAGTAATTACCTGGATAATTAATTGAAGCCTTATTCTATTTTCATAAGACTTACTTGTTTAATTCAAGCAAAACAAACTTTGGTCTAAATTACCTAGATAATTAAGACATCTTTTACTTGAGAAGTGTAGAACTTGCCTTGGGTTACAAAATTAACTATATTATTACTAAAAGGATCGCCAGGTAGGATTCTAACTGACATTATTGTATGCTTAAGATTGATTCAACAACAGGTATTCCCAGTAAGCAAATTTTAAAATCAGATCCAGCTACACGTATTATGATTGTTCTACCTTATGGACTATTTTGGAGGGATAAGCTATTAATACTAAGACTGTGAAGGAGAGTTGGGGAGGGAGCAGTAAGGGAGAAACATGCACACCACATTAACACAGAGGCAATATTCTGGCCTGGAGTGTTCTTTACTACTGTTCTTAAAGAAATGTTTATTCTGCTGCAGCTAACTAGCCTTCATCTTCTACACCAAATACTATTCCACACCATGGAAGTGCTATGCAATAACTATCCCAGGTAGCACCTTATACCACTTAAAAGCCTTTAAAATCTCTAATCTGAAGGTGTCACAGTAAAGACATGTAAAGGCTTATGAAAACAAAATGTAATTACCTGATGAAGTCATCTATGTCCACGGAACGGGCCCGTTTGTCACTAAAACCTGTGCTGGTTAGGATTTGCTGTATTTTATCTGCTATGCTGAAATCTTCTAGAATTATCTGTCAATATAAGATTCAGAATAAATGAATGGCATATGTTTAAAAAAAAACCCTAAAACTGAAACTCATAAGCTATCAAACAAGAAATAAGTTATACTTCATCCCATTAATTTTTTTTTGCTCTCCAAAAGCTAAGATAATGAAAAAGACTGGAAAAAATGTTTGTAAAATGTATGTCTAATAAAGAACTTGTATTCATAATATGCAAACAGCTTTCAAATCTCAACAAGACAATCATCCTGCTTTTTCTAAATGAGCATACAATTTTAACAGACATTTCTCGAGAAGATACATGAATGACCATTAAATACATTAAAAGATGCTCAGCATTATTAGTTACTGAGGAAAATATAAGTTAATATCACAATGAGGTTATAATACACACATATTAAATTGATAAAATAAAAAAGCCCAAACATACCAAGTATTTTAAAAGAGGCAACTAAAAATGTCATGTACTTTTGGTAGACATGCGGGAGTACTGAACAGTTTATTAAACACAATTACAATACTAATATCTTATTAAAAAAAAAAAAAAACAACTGTGTGACCACACAAAGACCTGATAACAGAAGGTTTATTTATAAGAGGCTCATATTGAAAAAACCCAAGTATCCATCAAAGGTTAATGGATAAACAAACTGGTTTATCTACACAATGGAATACTACCCAGCAATAAAAAGAATATACAGCAACATGGATACATCTCAAATGCATTATGCTAAATGAAAATTCCGGGCAACAGACTACGTTCTATACAAACCCATTTATTTGAAATTTGAAAAAAAGGCAAAATACCTTATATATTTTTTAATCAGGAGAATTTATGTAGTTATATCAAAGCTGAGCACAGTTTACAACTACCTTATGTATCATCCATGTCCATGTTTCTCTCTTCTGTCTTTCTTTCTCCTCTCCTCTCTTTCTCTTCTATAGTGCAGAGTGGGAGTACAGGAGAGAAATGTTCAAGCATTCAGTAGTTGCCACGAAGAGCAAGACTGAACATCACCGAGGACGCTGGAGAACCACGGCTGATGTGTATTAACAATCAAGCACTTTCAACTGAGTACTGCCAATTGTTTTCTCCTGGCCAAAGCCTCGTTTTTAGTACTGTAAATACAGAAATGAAATCACAATGAATGAGATTTTGCAATTAATATGTTTAAAATTAATACCAGTTGGAATAGCCGAATCAATCATAGAATGCATCAGCCACCAAAGTTAACACCCCAAAAACCATGGTTTTATCTCTCCAATGCAAATACCTGCTCTGAGGGCCATCAGCAAGAACGGGTCCTCATTCTCCAGCTCCAGGTGCACTGCCCTTACTCCTCACTCTTCCCCTGCTGCTGGGAATGCTTTGCTGCAGGAGACAGGTGATATTTATCAACTACTGCCCTGGCCCCAGCTCTCCAGCATTTACAATCAGATACATGAGTATTTGAAACTGAAAAACTTAAAAAAAAATAAAAATAAAAACTTTGAATTATATGTTTATATAGTTATATCAAAAAGAAAAATACCTAATTAATGTCTTGGTCACTTATATTGGCATTTTTCATTTAAACAAATGAACCAAATAGATCATTGAAGTACTAAATTTAGCTTGTCACAGTGTAAAATCATTTTATAAACAAATTTTAATTACGATGCTATAAGATACAATTCTACCTATATAGCAATAATCATATTTTAAAAATTGGCTACTCTCTTTGGGCACCACAGACAGAAAACATTAAGGTTTTAATTTAATGATAAATTAAACATGTATTTGCTTTAAGCCAATGAGGGGGCACACATGAAATAAAATTGGTGAAGAAGATGCAAGAAGAGTTTATGGGATTTTATTAAACTAGTTTAATAAACTAACAAACTAATTTAATGAACTAACCAACTACTTTTATATATGTTTCATAATAAAGAATTTAAAAATAAAATATGTTGCTCATGTTGGATATAAAGGTAAATAAACATTTATGAAGATATGAGGGCATGTGTTAATTCCACAGTTTTATATTTAGGTGAAATCCAAACAAAGTATAGCAGGCTGCAAGTCTAGGTAACAATAACCATAGGTTTGAATTAAGTTTGGACTTCTCTTGCTTGTCCAGAAGTAATGATGCTCTTAAATTTTCAGAACAATACTTGAATTTTACCTCTCAGATTTTAAAGTAGAGCTATACTTGGGCAGTATTTTCATATACCAAGGTCATGTTTTTGACAAGTATTTTAAAATATCTTTAATGTTTGAATAACATCATACATACATATGTTTTGAATTATCCAAAATAAATACACATTACTGGAAGGTGCATAAAAAAAATTACTAGCTGTCTATCCCATCACTTCCCACTGTACAATCTCACACATTTCTACATTCAACCCATTTTGCTATTTTGTCTGGTATTCAACTCACTATAGCTCTAAACAATATGTTTGCACATTTTCTATTGTTTTGTCATTATGAAAGACAAAATTTAGCTCCCTTAATACTCTTCACTCTCATTTGTCACTCACACCCTGCCATCCTCCCAAGACGAGTACAAATTTCTGATGAACTAGCTTATAGATTGCCTATTTCTCACCCCTGTTGCTTCTAAGTGAACGGAGCCCTATTAGGATTACTCTTGGCCTTTTATCCTGCTGCTTTACTCACACCACACTAGGAGAGGTTCGTGACATTTGGAAGATTTTATTTTATTTTTATAGAGCCCTCCTTTCTAGAGCCTTATAGTCTCCTCTTCCAATTTGGACTGGTTACTCTCTAGGCCTATAGTAGAGTGGTTATCCTGGATTTTCATTTTTATTTTCTGTTAGTTCAGTTGGATTCACTGTGTCTTGGATCTCATTTCTCCTTTGTTCTTGGTGTATCAGTGACTTTGGTGGAGCACATTCTCAGATAAATTTATAAAAATTATACTTAGCAGGTAACTTTTTGAGACTTCAAATATCGAGAATTTAATGTTACCTCATGTTTAATACATCAGAAGAGAATAAGGATAGAATTTTACATGAGGCGTTATTTTTCTTAAGCATTTTGAAAGTTTTATTCCAGTTTGTTTTATCTTCCCCTGCTGCTGTTAAGAAATACAACACCTTTCAGATCCTATTTTTTTTCATATAATCTGGTTTTTATCGCCTGAAATTGTGAGACGTTTTTATTACCTATCCAACATTCATTCACCCCAAATTTGTTTGAATATTTATTCCATCCACATTTTTATAGGGGCATCCTGATTAGTTTAAGCCAAACAGCATAAGAGGGTGTGTGGCATGAATTACCCTCTCAGACTGAAGGAAAGTACATGTGCATATTGGTGAAGGAGGGGGCTGTCACTCTTCTTTTGTATCTGAACTATAAATATTGTAGCCCTCATTGTCACCTGCAGCTATCTTGTGAACATTAAGGAAAGCAGACTTAGGGAGAATCACAGGAAGAATTAAGGAGCAGATAGAATCAGGGTCCTTGATGACCTCAACTGAGCTACTAATCATTCAATTACTGGAACCTACCCTACTTCTATAATGTTGATTACTTAGTAAGATAATAAATTTGATCATTATTTAAGCAAGTTTGAGTGAGAATTTTCTTTTCTTTTCTTTTCTTTTGTTTGTTTGTTTTCAGCCTGAAGCATCCTGACTGCTAAGGAAAGCTTTTAGGATTTTCTCTTTATCCTTTAGTATCTTAAAATCTTTTGATGATGCCTCAGAGTGTCAGCCATGACCCTTCCTTTTGCTATGCATTTGATGGCCCTTTCCAATATAGGACCTTATATCCTTTGGCTGTAGGAAATACTTACTTGTGTCTTTGTTAATTGCCTCATTTTCCCTCTGTTTTCTCACTTTTGACTGTTAACATAAACAGGAAAACAAAGTCAGAAGAGCATCTTTCTTGTATCTTCAATCTCTCTTGCTGAATCCTGGCATCTTTTTTGCAACTTGGAAACATATTCAAATCTCCACAATTTAAAGAAAATTATTCTGAACTCCACTTCCTCCTCCAGCCACCACCATATTCCCTTCTTTATCTCATTGTCAAATTGTTTGAAAAGTACTATTTTGAATG
>NW_016805425.1:111311-113376 GCF_001698545.2 Rhinopithecus bieti
TATATATATATGTATATATATGTATATATATGTATATATATGTATATATATGTATATATATATATATGTATATGTGTATATATATGTGTATATATATATGTGTATATATGTATATATATGTGTGTGTATATATGTATATATATATGTGTGTATATATGTATATATATATGTATATATATACGTATATATATATATACACACACACATAAACATACACATATATGTATGCATATTACACACACTACATGTAGTAACATACATAGAGTACAAAAATTATAAATACATGCCATAAGTATTAGTGTATCTATAAATGTAATACTAATTATATAATAATATATATTCGTGTGTATATATTTATATACATACAAGGGTAGATACATAAACCCATATATAATATATATCAATATATAGTATGTACACTTATATATATACACATACATACACACAGATAGATAGATACTGAAATACAGAGATAAGAAGAAAAATAACTAACTTAAAAAAGCATGGCCAAATAATGTGAACACACTCCTCATAAAAGTGTATATAAAGATAGCAAATAAACCATGAAAATCTGTTCAGTGTTATTAATCATTAGCAAAATGAAAATAAAAACTGCAATGTGATAACCCCAAACCCAGTAGAATGCCTAAGATTAAAAACAACAATAGCAACAATACCAAGTGTTGGAGAGAATGTGGAACAAGTGGAACTCTCCTGCTTTGCTGGTGGTAATGTGAAATGGTTTGTGACTTTGGGGGAAAAAAAGGCAGTTTCTTATACACTTTAAACATTCACTTACCATATGGTGCAACAATTCCCATCCTACATATTTAACCAAAGGAATGAACTGCTGAAGCATACAAACAGAACTGTTACCTTTAGAGAGGCGAGACAAGCAAAAAAAAAGTTCATGTACGTCATTCCCTTTATATGAATTTTTAGAATGTTCAAAACTAAAGTATGGTAGAAGTCACATGAGATTGTTTTCAGAAGGATAAGTGTATTAGACTGTGAAGTGGCATGAAAGAACTTCTGTGGTGATGGGAATATTCTGTATCTTTACTGGGGTAGTGGTTACAGGTATTTATATATTTCTCAAAGTTTATCTAACTGTGTTCTTACAGTCTATGTATTTTATTGTATGTAAATTATACCATACCACAACCAACTGATACAAAAACTAAATAAATAAAAACCAGAAGCTGGGCACGGTGGCTCACACCTGTAATCCCAGCACTTTGTGAGACCAAGACAGGTGGATCACAAGGTCAAGAGATCGAGACCATCCTGGCCAACATGGTGAAACCCCGTCTCCACTAAAAACACAAAAATTCACTGGGTGTGGTGGCACGCGCCTGTAGTCCCCCTACTCAGGAAGCTGAGGCAGGAGAATTACTTGAACCCGGGAGGCAGAGGTTGCAGTGAGCCGAGATCACCTCACTGCACTCTAGCCTGGTGACAGAGTGAGACCCCATCCAAAAAAAAAAAAAAAAAAAAAAAAAAAACAGCAAAGATAAAACTAAATACGATCACCTAGGAAAATGGTTTTGATTCCACACAGTTGACTGAGAAGTGGCTAATGAGACAGAAGGCAAGCCAGGATGTGGGCTCCTGAAAGCCAAATGAAGTAAAACTTTCAAAAAGAGAGTGGCTGTGCTTGTAAGACGAATTTTAAAACTGGTCCTTTTTGCGTAGTGGTGGACATCTGTAACCTTAGCTACTCAGGAGGCTGAGGCGGGAGAATCACTTGAACCTGGGAGGGGGAGGTTGCAGTGAGCCAAGATCGCGCCACTGTACTCTAGCCTGGCGACAGAGTGAGACTCCGTCTCAAGAAAAAACAAAACAAAACTAAACAAAAAAAAAAACAAAAAAAAAAACAAAAAAACTGGTCCTTATTATTGAAGTGTGCAGTGAAATCTTCATAGGGAAAACCTGAGTGGAAATGGTCCAACGGTGACAAAAGGAGAGAAATGGAGACACGTATAGTTAACAATTTTAAAGAGCTTTTATCTAAAAGGAACAAAAAAAATAGAAGGACAGCTAGGGGGATATGTGATTTCTAGAT
>NW_016805425.1:117008-119891 GCF_001698545.2 Rhinopithecus bieti
TGTGTCCTCACCCAAATCTCAACTTGAATTGTATCTCCCAGAATTCCCACATGTTGTGGGAGGGATCTGGGGGAAAATAATTGAATCATGGGGCCAATCTTTCCCATGCTATTCTCGTGATAGTGAATAAGTCTCACAAGATCTGATGAGTTTTTCAGGGGTTTCTGCTTTTGCCTCTTCCTCATTTCTTCTCTTGCCGCTGCCATGTAAGAAGTGCCTTTCACCTTCCCCCATGATTCTGAGGCCTCCTCAGCCATACTGAACTGTAAGTCCAGCCAAACCTCTTTTTGTTCCCAGTTTCGGGTATGTCTTTATCAGCAGCATAAAATGACCTAATACAATGCCCCTCTTCACTGTGCTGTTTTCCCTTTCTTGAGACCCTAGCAGGCAGCAGGTAGACATGAGCATGGGGAATATAAAGGGTCAAAATTTTAAACAAAATATTTTCAGGGGAAAATGAGGAAAGCAAAATCACTTTGTGACCATCTAGCAGCCCATCCAGAGGCAAAATTTCTTATCTAAAAAATGTCAATGTAACTAGACTTCCTTATTATCTAAAGCAAGCACCTGGTTCCAGGCTTCTTTCCCAAAACATTTACAAGTAACTGGAATTTGTATACATCTTTAGGATGTATGCATGTCAAAACTCATCGTGTAGCTCTTGCTGATATTAAGGCACCAAAATGCCTACAAATGTAGTCATTTATCATAATCTACATGGCTAATATAGTCCAAGTTACCATTCAGTTCCTACTTTAAAATTAATAAATACCCCTAAGGAAAAATCCACAATGATATACTCAGCTCTCTCTTGCTGAGGTCCTCTGCTGAAGTCTTCTGCAGTGTTCTTTCTATCTGATAAAACTTTCCTTCTCAAGCCTGTAGTGTTGTCGATACATTCTTTTTACTACCCGTGAGTTGACTGCTTTCCATCGCTGGGGATCTGACACCTCACCTGGCAAAGAGTACAATAAATATACAAATCTTCAATGCCCAGACACCAACAAACATCTACAAGCATCAAGACTATTTAGGAAAACATTACCTCACCAAAAGAACTAAATAGTATACCAGTTACCAGTCCTGGAAAGACAGTGTAGTGTATTAGTCCGTTCTCATGCTGCTATAAAGAACTACCCAAGATTGGTTAATTTATAAAGATAAGAGTTTTAATTGACTCACAATTCTGCATGGCTGGGAAGGCCTGAGGAAACTAACAATCATGGCAGGAGGGGAACCAAATGTGTCCTTCACATGATGGCAGGAAGGATATGTGCCGAGCAAAAGGTGAAAAGGTCCCTTATGAAACCATCAGATCTCATGAGAACTCACTCACTATAATGAGAACAACATGAGAGTAACTACCCCCATAATTCAATTACATTCAATTCCCTCCACAAGATACGGGAATTATGGGAACTACAATTCAACATGAAATTTGGTTTGGGACACAGGTAAACCGTATCAGACAGAGATATTTGAGATATGTAAACTTTCAGACACAGCATTCAAAATAACTGTTTTGAGGAACCTAAACAAAAATCTAACATAATATGGAAAAGGAATTCAGAATCCTATCACATAAATTTAGCAAACGGATTAAACGAAAAATAATTGAGCACAAATTCTAGAGTTTAAATATTTAATTTACATACTGCAGAATGCATCAGAGTCTCTTAACAGCAGAAAGGATGAAGCTTGAAGACGGGCTATTTGAAAATATACAGTCAGAGGAGAAAAGGGAATAAAAAGGGAAAAAAGAAGAAGCAGCAGCAGCATTCCTACAAGATCTAGAAAGTAGCCACAAAAGGGCAAATCTACAAGTCATTGCCCTTAAAGAGGAGGTAGAGTGATAAATTGGGATAGAAAGTTTAAGGGATAATAACAGAGACCTTACCAAAGATAGAGAAAGATATTAATATTCAAGTGAAGTTATAGAACACAAAGCAGATTTAACCCCCCCCCCCAAAAAACGCCCTAAAGACACTTAAGAGTCCAGCTCTCAAAGGTCAAGGATGAAGAAACGATTCTAAAAGCAGCGAGGGAAAATAAACAAATAACATGCAATGCAGCTACAATATGCATGTCAGAAAACTTCTTAGTGGAAACTTTACAGGTCAAGAGAGAGTAGCATGACATACTTAAAGTGCTGATAAGTGAATATATCCAGTGAAATAATATATTCAGTGAAATATATCCACTGAAAATAATAATACATCCAGTGAAAATATCCTTCAAAGGTAAAGAAGAAATAAAGACTTTCCCAGACAAACAAAAGTTTAAGGATTTTATCCACACCAGACCTGCCCTAGAAGAAATGCTAAGGAGATTTGTTCAATGTGAAAGGAAAGGACATTATTGAGCAAAAAGAAATAACCTGAAGGTACAAAACTTACTGGTACTAGTAAGTACACAGAAAAGCACAGACTATTACAACACTGTAATTGTATTGTGTAAACCACTCATACCTTCAGTAGAAAGATTAAAATATGAACTGATCAAAAATAATAACTAGAACAACTTTTCAGGACATACACAGTACAAGAAGATACACAGGAAGCACAAAAAGTTAAAAATCAGTGGGATGAAGTTAAAGTGTACAGTCTTTATTAGTCTTCTTTTTGCTTCTTTCAGCTTCTTTGGCAGTTTATATGTTTGTTTATGCAACCAGTGTTAAATTGTCATAAGTTTAAAATGAAGTATTATATGATAGTACTTGCAAACCTCATGGTAACCTCAAATCAAAAAAGATGCAAAAGATATATAAAATATAAAAAGTAAGAAATTAAAACTTACTGCCTGAGAAAATTACCATCACAAAAAGGAAGACCGGAGGAAGGAAGGAAGGAAGGAAGGAAGGAAGGAAGGAAGGAAGGAAGGAAG
>NW_016805425.1:123038-126995 GCF_001698545.2 Rhinopithecus bieti
AAAAAAAAAAGGAAAGAAATTCCATGTTCATGGATTGGAAGAAACAATATTGCTGAAATGTTCATACTACCCAAAGTAATCTACAGACAAAATGCAATCTCTATCAAAACACCAATGACATTTTTCACAGAAATAGAAAAAACATCCTAAAATTTATATTGATCTACAAAAGACACAGAATAGTGAAAGGTATCCTAAGAAAAGGAACAAAACTGGAAGAATCACATTACCTGACTTCAAATTATACTACAGAGGTACAGTAACAAAAACAGCATGGTATTGGCATAAAAACAGACACACAAACCAATGAAAAAGAATAGAAAACCCAGAAACAAATGTACATTTCTACAGTGAACTCATTTTCAATAAAGGTGCTAAGGGCATAAATTGGAGAAAGGACAGTCTCTTTAATAAATGGTGCTGGGAAAACTGAATATCCATATGCAGAAGAATGAAACTAACCCATATCTCTCACCATATATAAAAATCAAATCTAAATAAATTGAAGGTTTAAATCTATGACCTCAAACTATGAAAATAATGAAGGAAAACTTTGTGGAAACTCTCCAGGACACTGGAGTGGACAAAGGTTTCTTGAGAGATCTCTCACAAGTTTAAGCAACCAAAGTGAAAATGGACACATGGAATCACATCAAGTAAAAAAGCTTCTGCACAGCAAAGGAAACAAGCAAAAAGTGAAGTGACAACCCACAGAATAGAAGAACATATTTGCAAATTGCCCATTGGAAAATTGATTAATAACCACAATATGTAAGGGACTCAAATGACTCTATAGGAAATATCTAATAATCTAAGAAAAAAGTAAGGAAAAGATCTGAATAGGCATTTTTAAAAGAAGACATACAAATGACAAACCAGTATATGAAAAGTGCTCAACATCATTGACCATCAGAGAAACGAAAATCAAAGCTACAATGACATATCATGTTACTTCAGTTAAAATGACTTATATCAAAAGAACAGGCAATAACAAATGCCGGCGAGGATGTGGAGAAAAGGGAACACTTGTAGACTGTTGACAGGACTGTAAGTTAGTACAACCACTATGGAGAACACTTTGGAGGTTCCTGAAGAATCTAAAAATAGAGTCTCCATGTGATCCAGGAATCCCACTATTGGGCATAAACGCAAAAGTAGGGAAATCAGTATATTGAAGAGATATCTGTACTCCCATGTTTGTTGCAACACTATTCACAACAGCCAAGATTTGGAAGTAACATAAATGTTAATCAACAAATGAATGAATAAGGAAAATGTGGTACATATACACGATGGAGTACTATTCAGCCACAAAAAAGAATGGGATCCTGTTATTTCCAACAACACAGATGGAAATAGAGGTCATTATGTTAAATGAAATAAGCCAGGCACAGAAAGACAAACTTCATGTATTCTCATTTATTTGTAGGAGCTAAAAATTAAAATAATTGAACTCATGGACATACAGAGTAGGATGCTTACAAATGGATTCAAAGGGTATTGGACAGGGTGACTTACAAGAGGATGTGAAGGCTATTGGACACAGTATTGCACGGCAAGTGGGGATGGTCAATTGGTACTGAAAATAGTTAAAAAAGAGCAAATAACACCTAGTATTTACTAGCATAAGAGGGTGAATATAGTAAAAAAGAATTTAATTATACATTGTAAAATAACTAAAAAGGTTTAATTTGATTGTTTGTAACACAAAGGATAAATGTAGGAGGTGATGGATATTTCATTTACCCTGATGTGATTATTATGCATTGCATGCCTGCATCAAAATATCTCTTGTAATCCATAAATATATATACTTACTATATACACATAAAAATTAAGAATTCTTAAAGAAGGTAAATTTTAAAATATAGTTAACTAGAATGTATATGATCTACTATTTGATAGCAGAACAGGATAACTGTAGTCAACAATTTGTTGTACATTTTAAAATAACTAAAATAGTATAACTGGATAGTTTATAACACAAATACGGTATAAAGTCATGAGGTGCTGCATACCCTGTTCATGCTGATGTGATAAATTATGCATTGTATGCCTGTATCAAAATATCTCATGTACGCTGTAAATATATACACCTACTATGTACCCACAGAAATAAAAATTTAAAAAATGAAATAATCTTCAGCCAATTATTAGCAAATGAAATCCAATAGCACATTAAATGGATTATGTAATAACCAAGTTGGATTTGTTGAAGGAATGTTAGAGTTGTTCAACATACGACAATAAATCAATGTAGTGAACAACATTAATATAATCAAAAAGAAAGTACAAGCTCATTTAAGTTGACACTGAAAGAAACTGACAAAATCTAACACTCTCCCATAATAAAAACACTCCACAAACCAGCCGACATGCAAAGTGCATTTATAAAATATCTACTACTAACATTATATTCAAAGATGAAAGGCATAATCTTTTTCCCTAAGGTTAGGATTAAGGAAAGAATGCGTGCTTTTGCCACTAATTTTAACATTGTACTGAAAGTTTTAGACCAATTCGGCACACAAATAAACAAAGGACATTCAAATTAGGAAAGAGGAAGTAAAGCTATCTCTATTCATAGATGACATGATTCTAAATATAGATAGTCTTAAGTAGTTACCAAAAATTAATTTAATTTAATTTCATAAATTTTAGCACTAAATTCTTCTAATCTAAGAGTTAATAAAATCAACAAAGTTGCAGAGTCCAAACTCAACATTCAAAATCTGTAGCATTCTCTACAGATTTACAATTAAAATACAAATAGGAAATCTAAATAATTCAATTTACAATAGCATCCAAAGGAATATATTGCTTAGCAATAAATTTAACTAAGGGAGAAAAAAATGTGTATACTAATAACACATAACATGGCTGAAAACAATTTAAAAGACAAAATAAACATAAAATCAACTCATGTTCATAGCTTGGAAGGCTTAATATTTTTAAGATGTCAGTACTCCCCACTGAGATCTACAGATTCAATGTAATTCATATAAAAATCTTATATCCATGATAGTTAAATCCATAAAGACATAGTGATTGTCAGATACTGAGGGGTAGTGAGGACAGGAGGAATGGGGCTCAAATGCTGAATGAGTATTGAGTTGTTTTGTGGGTGATGGCAATGTTCTAGAAGTAGATAGTGGCAAGGTTTGTACAACATTTTGAATGAACTAAATGGGACTGTTGTGAGATTTTATGTTACATGTATTTTGGCTCAAAAAGTGAATCATATGCATAAATGTAAAATGTAAAACTACAAATCTAAAATAAAATATCAGGAAATATAGGCGACCTTCTCTTTGATGATGAGTTTCTACACATAAAATCAGAAGCATTATTTGAGAAAGAAAAAAGTAATAATTTGACTTTATTATAATTAAATACTTCTACACTGTGAAAGACCACTTAAGAAAAAAAAAAAAAATCATGAGCCACAGACTGGGATGAAATATTTACAAAACACATATTTTAGACACATCCAAAATATAAAATTGTAACTGCCCAATGGGTTTACCTTGCCCGTGGCCTAGACAGAGCCTATTTATCAAGAGAGGGGAACTGTAATAGAGAAAGAGTAATCCACGCAGAGCCAGCTGTACAGGAGACCAGAGTTTTATTATTACTCAAATCAGTCTCATTTGAGAATCAGAGTTTTAAGAATAATTTGGTGGGTGGGGAAGGCCAGTGAGTTGAGAGTACTTAGTTGGGTTGAAGACGGAATCATAGGGAATTGAAGTTGTCCTCTTGTGCTGAGTCAGTTCCTGGGTAGTGGCCACAGGATCATATGAGCCAGTTTATCCATCTGGATGGTGCCAGCTGATCCATCAAGTTCAGGATCTGTAAAATATCTCAGGCACTGATCTTAGGAGCAGTTCAGGGAGGATCAGAATCTTGTAGCCTCCAGCTGCATGACTACTAAACCATAATTTTTTTTTTTTTTTTTTT
>NW_016805425.1:129579-132353 GCF_001698545.2 Rhinopithecus bieti
GATATTTATACTTGATATAGAATGATGGATTGACATATTTTCTCCTCCCCCCATCCCAGCACTTTAAAGAAGTTTCCACTAGCTTCTGGTTATCCTTAATCTTTGGTAAGTACGGGACCATTTAATCTTTTAAAGTCTTATTTTTCTGTGGATGCTTTCAATAGTTTCTCATTAACTATGGTTTTCAACAGCTTGGCTCTGATGTATCTAGTTATAGCTTTCATTGTATTTACTGTACTTGAGGTTTACTGATCTTCTATAATCTACAGTATTCCACCCAATTTGAAAAGTTTCCATCCATCATTTATATATATTTTAATTAATCAACTTTATTTTAGAGTAGTTTTAGTTTCACAGTAAAATTGAGTGGAGAGTACAAAGAATTTCTATATACCCCACTGTACTCAAATGCTCTACTCTTAACATCTCACACCACAGTGGTTACAATTATACTCTATGTCTTATAACCGATGAACCTGCATCAATACATCGTTATCATCCCAAGGCCATAGATCACATTAAGGTTCATTCTTAGTGTTACATACACGATAGGTTTTGAAAAATGTATAATGGCCTGTATCTACAATTGTAGTATTACACAGAGTAATCTCACTCCCCTAAAAATCCTGTTTTCTGCCTATTTATCCCTCCTTCTTCCACAAACCCTGGCAATTACTGTTTTAACTGCTTCCATAGTTTTGTGTTTTCCAGAATATCATATCATTGGACATACACAATAGATAGCCTTTTCTAATTGGCTTCTTTCACTAAGTAATATTCATTTAAGGTTCCTCTATGTCCTTTCATGACTGTATAGCTTATTTATTTTTGGCACTGAATAGTATCCCACTGACTGGGTATACCACAGGTTATTTATCCATTAAGCTACTTTCAACATCTGTGGGCAGGTTTTTGTGTGCATATGTTTTCAATTTATTCGATTTAAAAACAAGAAATGTGATAGCTGGATCATATGATAAGACTGTATTTCATTTTGAAAGGGACTGCTAAACTGTCTCTACCATTTTGCACTACCACCAGCAAAGAGTGAGAGTTCCTTGTGCTCCAAAACCTTATGAAAATTTGGTGTTGTGAATGCTTGAAGCTTTGTTTCCCTTTTGATTAAAAATACCATATGTAAATCATTTCTGTCTTCTACAGTTCACTATAAGCAACCAAGAGAAGCCATGGTACACCTTCAGCACTTTGTTTAGACATTTCTTTAGCTAACCATCCTGTTTCATCACTCATAAGTTGTAACTTCCACAAAACACTAGGACACAAACATAAGTCAGCCAAATTCTTTGCCACTTAATAATAAGCATTACATTTCCTCCATAATATGTCCTTTATTTCTATAGGAGACTTCATTGTAATAGCATTTACCATCGATATTTTTACCAACATTCTGTTAAAAACCACTTAGATATTCTTTAAGAAGATTGAGGCTATCTATACATCTCTCCTCTTCTGAGTACTCACCAGAATCACCTTTAATGATCTATTGAGAAATGTAGGCTTTTTCTAGCATGCACCTCAAAACACTCCTAAGCCTCCATCTGTTACCAAGTTCCAATGCCACTTCCACATTTTAGGTGTTTATTGCAGCAGTACACCCACTCCTCGGTACCAATTTTTATCTTAATTAATTTGGGCTGCTATAACAAAATGTCATAAACTAGGTAGCTTATAAACAACAGGACCTTCTTTTTCACAATTCTGGAGACTGAGTTCAAGATCAGGGTACCAGCATGGTTGGGTTCTAGAAAATTTGCATAACAATTTGGACACATATAGAACAGAGGGTTCTTTTTTGTTGTTTTCCTTCTATGTCTTTAATTGGAAGGCATATTAATATGGAATACCAAGGTCCATAGAGTGGTTCAAAGATAAAAACAGACATCTCCAGTGGGTATGTAATGGTCGAATATAAAGCAGCAATTGATCATCTGAAGTTATCAGCTCAGGCAACTTGGCTTATTCAGGAAAGATACTTCATTTTTTTTTTTATAAACATCTGGAAAGAATTAGTCCCTTTACTTAGAGCTTCCTTTAGAAATATAAACCCATTTAATCATTTTATTTAAAATTCCTTCAGAAATTGAGACCTACTTGGTGATGATTAATGTCATAAAGTTTTTGTAATCAACAAATATAAAAGTGCAGAGTAATTTCTGAATTCACAAAGTCTTACTAATGAAAAAAGTTAAAAGAACAAATAGGATGGCAAATACCCTCTAGTAAAGATTCTACTTGTTCCATGTTATCTTATTACACAAAAATTTTCCTATTTGGTTATCACTGTTTAAGATGACCCATCCCACATGTTAATGTGGGGTTTAAGGCAATTCACAAATAATTTGAAACAAAGCTAGATAATTATGCATGTAATTTAAGAATCTTTAAGAAAACTCCAGTAGCAATTACCCTCCACACTTTGTGATTTAAAATCTGGTGATTTGTCTCTAATATTTTGTCTAACTTATTTTACCAGCGGGCTTTTCTCTTGATTCAATGTGAGTAAAACATGCTGCAATTTTCTTCTCTAATATTTTAAAAGCTATATTTGTTTATAGCCCAGTTTTCAGGTGAAGTTTACAGGTTATGGGAAGGTATGAATCAATTTTAAAAAATGGGATTAACCAGTTTACAACAGAATACCTAGAAATTAAGAAAGATAAACTGAAATTAATTTCTTAGTTAAAATTTGGCCATTTCTAATAACTTATAAATCTGTATTATTCCTTCCTTTCTCTTCATTACCCTTTTCAAAC
>NW_016805425.1:134006-137584 GCF_001698545.2 Rhinopithecus bieti
CCCAAAACCTTTCTCCCAAACTCCCAGCCAGATGGCTTTCTTCCCAAAAGAAATAAGACTTCAACATTTTGCATCCTGCCCGCATATGCCTGTTGCTGAGGCTAAGTCTTAGATGTGTGAAACTGAGAAGTAAAGGCTCATTTTTTTTTTTTATTACTCCAGATCCCACTACCTTGCCTGGTTTGAGGTAACTACTGTTCTGTTTACCTTTTAAAATGAAAGAATATGCAATATACAAGACACTTTGATATACTATCAAAAGAGTCAATGGCATCCTTATAAATGCAAATCTGTATTTTTAGTATAATATAAATCATGGAACTAAATTTATCAACAATTAAAACTAGCTTGATTTTCAAAATTGACGGCCAAAGATCACTTGACAGCTATCTATTCTGTTCCATAAGTCTATGTGTCTCTTTTTGTACCAGTACCAGGCTGTTTTGATTGCCATAGCAGGTAACATAGTTTGAAGCCAGATAATGTTATGCCTCTAGCTTTGTTACTTTTGCTTAAGATCACTTTGGCTATTCATCCTTTTTTTTGTTCCATATGAATTTTAGAATTGCTTTTATTCTAATTCTGTGAAAAATGATGTTGATATTTTGATAGGAATTGCATTGAATCGGTATATCGCTTTGGGCAATATGGCCACAACAAATAAACAGTGAGGAAAGGGCACCCTATTCAATGAATGGTGCTGGGGAAAATAACTAGCCATATGAAAACAATGAAACTGGATCTCTACCTCTCACCATATACAAAATTCACTCAAAATGTATTGAAAACTTAAACATAACACCTCAAACTATCAAAACTCTAGAAGAAAACTAGGAAAATTCTTCTGGACATCGGTTTAGGCAAAGAATTTATTACTAAGAGCTCAAAAGTAAATGCAATTTAAACAAAATTGACAATTGAGACTTAATTAAACCAAAGAATTTCTCCACAGGAAAAAATAATAATAACTTACAGGGTAAACAGATGACCTACAGAATGCGAGAAAATATTTGCAAACTATGCATCCATCAAAGGACTAATATCCAGAATCCGTAAGAAATTTGGGCAAAGCAACAAGATAAAAGCAAATAACCCAATCAAAAAGTAGACAAAAAATATGAACAAAGAATTATCAAGACAAAATGCGCAAGCAAAAAATAAGCAATATTTAAAAATGCTCAACATCACAAATCATCTGGGAAATGCAAATTGAAACCACAGTGAGATATGATCTCACACCAGTCAACTGGCTATTACTAAAAGTCAAAATTATCAGATGTTGGCAAGGATGTGGCAAAGAAGGAACCCTTATAGACTGTTGGTGGGAATGTAAATTAGTACAACCTCTACGGAAAACACTATGGAGATTTCTCAAAGAACTAAAAGTAGAACTATCATTTGACCCAGCAATCCCAATGTTGGGTATCCATCCGAAGGAAAAGAAAACGTTCCAGCACAAAGACACCCGCATTTGGATGTTTATCCCAGCTCTACTCACATTAGCAAATTCATAGAATCAACTTAAGTACACCTCAATGTTGGATTGGATAAAGAAAATGTGCTGCATATACATCATGGAATACCACACAACCATAAAAAAGAATAAAATTATGTCCTTCACAGCAATATGAATGGAGCTGGAGGCATTATCCTAAGTGAAATAACTCAGAAACAGAAAATCAAACATCACATATTCTCACTTATAAGTAGGAGGTAAACAATGTGTACACATGGACAAAGTTGAGAACAATAGACATTGGGGACTTCGAAAGGAGGAGGGATGGAGGGACCAAGGGTTGAAAACTACCTATTGGGCATATATAATACTACAATACTCACTATTTGGGTAATGGAATCCATAGAAGCCCAAACCTCAGCATTGCACAATATATCCATGTAACATACCTGCACATGTATCTCTTGAATCTAAAATAAATAAATATAAAATGGAAAGTTATCAAATGAGGGTTGTGGACAATTAGATAAAGATTACAATTATTAACCATAAACTACTAGGATACATTTATCAACAAATGGTACTAGGTTGATTCAGGAAATTATACAATTAAATTTTTGACAAAGAAATAACATAATTGCCGTCTGTCATGAGAAGCCAAAGCTGTCACTTAGTTTTGAGGCTACTTCAACGTGTTTTGGTATAATTACCATCATTACATTTGTAGAGTAGCTTGGTAGCAACTGAGATAGTAATATTATTGATAATATTAGACTACTATTAGACCAGCACACATACTAGATTCAGAATTATAAAACACAATGTAACATCTGGCTCCCCAAACTTGTTACACTTTGGTTCTTTATAGTGTAAAATGACAGCATCATCTGTTTCAGCTGAATGAGATTTTATATAACAACAAAATTTTAAAATAATTTTAAAACAGAAATTGATTTTGTTCTTAAATAGAAAGAATCCTGAGATCTCAGGCAACAGCTATTATTGTAGGTCCATCAAATCACGGAGAAAAAAGGTGGCTGGGATCCGGGATAGCTACATCATATGAAATTATCATGTCTACATCGAAGCCAGAAGGAAAAAGAAAAACACAGGAAATACAGGGGCAAATGAACGTACGAGCAATCTTCTAATTTGCTTGCCAAGAAACTGCTGCATAGCACTTCTGCCTGAATCTCACTGGCAAAAACTGAGTCACCACAGAGCAAGAATGACTGAGAAAAATGGCCTTATTCTGGCCAGCCATTAGTCTAGTTAAAAACGAGGTGGTTTATTACTAGAAAGGAAACTGATAGAACAGATAATGGGATAGAAAATTACCACTCTCTTCTGAGCCACCCAATATCAATATCCTATGTCAGGCCCTCATATTTCTCAATACCAACTGGGTATCTCTGATTTCAGAGTCTCATCAATTTTTCAAATCACTAGTGAGTACACATGCCCACACGCATGCACACACACACACATGTGAGTGCGCACATCTCCTTTGCTTCATGCATTTCTCAGATTCTCTTGGCCCCAGCTCATGAAAACCGTGTCCATTAATGTCTGTGTCTTGTAGCCTCAGAAACTTACTGAATTTTTGAAGCAAATAAGGTAAGAAATGTTGTATTATATAATAGATGAAAAGTATGTTTAGGGAACCAGAAAAATAGAGAATACACAGAAACATACACACACGTAACTAGGAAAGTCAGATATTATTTATGTAAGATATTATCTATCTTGTAAGACATTATTTATTTCAAAAAAGTATAATTTAATGTTATGTTTTTTCAATTAGGTATGGTAAAGACATCATAATCTTTTCAGTGTTTAGGGATTCTAGTGTTAATCTTGGTCCCGGTTAACTATTTATTTAGCATGCCCTTAAAGTCTAAGTCACTGGCTATGATGGCAAATATTGTATGCCAACTCAGCTGGACTATGTTACCCAGATATTTGATCAAACATTATTTTGAATTTTTCTGTGATGGTGGTTTTTGGATGAAATTAACATTTAAGTCAGTAGACCCTGGGTAAAGCAGACTGCCCTCCATAATATGGGTAAGCCTCACTCAATCAGTTGAAGAAGGCCTTGACAAAAAAAAAAAAAAAAAAA
>NW_016805425.1:141180-149433 GCF_001698545.2 Rhinopithecus bieti
CATATAATAAAATATAATATATAAATACTGGTAATTATTAAGAAAACTAAAAGAACCAGGTACAAATTATGGATTTGAAAGGTAAAATGACAGAAATGAAAAATCCACTATATGTATCGTCTCAACCGCCAAATTGAGACGGCAGAAGAAAAAAATCAGTGTATTGCTACACTTGATTGATGTGAACTGTCTAATGGCACTGGATGGTAATGTGAATACACAGAAGGAAATGAAGAGTTCCACAAGTGATAAATATGTGAGTATGTATGTAAAGTAGTCTAAGACGACTTCCAGGATTCTTTCATGAGGATGACTAGAAAGGGAATCTAGGAAAAGGAGCAAGTTTGGGCAGATTGGAGGGATAAGCGTAGTTTGTATATGCTGAATTTGATATTGGAGGTTTATATAGAACATCTCAACAGAGATGTTCAGTAAGTGATTAGAAATGAGGGAAGCCAAAGAAGCCAGAAAAGTTCAGAATAGTGCCAGGAAATCCAAAGAGGCATATAAAAGCAGAGAAATTAAATGTAAAAATCATAGACAATCTCCACAGTATATATAGTGTGAAGATGCAGAGAGCATAGGGTGACTGGAAATGGTTTGGAGTCCTCAGTCTGAAAAGTCAAACAGAAATCTATAAAGGAATGACAATTAAAAAAAAAAGTTGGAGACATCTTTTTCATGAAAATCCACATATTAATCTAATATTAGCACCAGGGATATTCTGAAAGGAGGCCATTTTTGTAGATAAAAAAGGAAAGTGCTATTTTGCACTGGAGGTGTTGGGAGTAAAGAATTTTCACAAGCTAAAAATGTAAAAAAAATGTTTTGCAAAGATTTACATCGTTTCACTCATGAAAGATGTAAAATAGCTAAATAAAGAGATTCAAACTCAGCTCCTAACCTTATAAGGACAACTGGCAACTTCTTCACAGACAAAAATCTTTTTATGCTGTCAGGAGAGTCAGCTGGACAATTGAGCAGACCTAATACTGCATGGCTTATACTTTCTGACTTCCTGAAGCTGAAAATTGGCAGCAGTGCTGAATACAGATAGAATCTGACATTCACTGTAAACTCATAGGTCAAGCATAAGTGATTAAGATAGATATACAGAGGAAATGTGATTAGTTTTTACTGTTTATAGTCATCTGAGTTTCTGAGTAGATTGTAAGGATTTTCTATACTTACTCATTTAATGAGTATTAAGTATTTGAGTAGTTGAGTATTTTTGCACAAAAAAATGTTTATTGTATTATATCACACTGATTCGAAACAAAAACAATTACAAGTTAGAAGATAATACACAGAATTGCACATTTGGAAGAGACTTTAAAGATAATTGAGGGTTTTTTTATTTTTTATTTTTTTACTAAACCTGGGAAAGACTTCGATATGATTAGGCTTTGTGTCCCCACCCAAATCTCATCTTGAATTGCAATTCCCATAATCCCCGTTATCCCCACGTGACAAGGGAGAGACCAGGTGGAGGTAACAGAATCAAGGGAGTGGTTTCCCCCATGCTGTTCTAGTGATACTGAGTGAGTTCTCACAAGATCAGATGGTTTTATAAGGGTCTCTTCTCCCCTCACTCAGCACTTCTCCTTCCTGCTGCTTTGTGAAGAAGTTGCCTTGCTTCTCCTTCACCTCCCATCATGACTGTAAGTTTCCTGAGGCCTCCCCATCCATGCTGAACTTTCAGTCAATTAAGCCCCTTTCTTTTAAAAATTACCCAGTCTCGGGCAGTTCTTCATAACAGTATGAAAACAGACTAATACAGCCTTCTTACCTCAGTCCCACATATAAGCATTCAGCTCAGCTGGAAATACTTCATTGACAGAGACAAAATAATGTCCCATCAGCTGAGCACTGTGCTAGGTGCTGCACACACTATGTCACATAGTTTCACAGTGTGACTCTAGGAGTTAGATATTTTACAGATAAGGAAACTGTAATTTCTAAACACCTTGTCCAAATTTATAAAGTTAGGAAGTGATGGGGACCAGATGTAATAGCAGCTTTCTACCTGACTTCAAATCCCATATTTTGTCTAATTAAAAAAAAAAATGCTCAGCGTTCTGACGTTTTAACTCACAATTTCAGGAGATAATGCTAATTATTATTTTTTTAAGTTTCTAATTTTATCTGAAAATTAACACCTGCTATTTACAAAATATTCATCCAGACAAACATAACATTTATAAAGACCATCATCAGGGCATCTACAAGTCTTCATGTTGAATGTCCTCAGTTACTTGTACAGGTCTTCACCTAACAGTACACAGGCTTTGAGCATTTTGATGGCCTCTACATAAACTCTAATTTGTGAATGACCAAATTCAAATAACAAAGCAGTGACTTACCAAGCTTTGGCCTTCACAAGAGCAACTCTTTTCTCATGAGCTCCATCTGCTGCATATGGACTTAGCACCATGCTTCAGGAACAAGCTCTCTAAAGAATGACAGGATAGGTAGGGTCGTAGAAGCCTCACTTTAGATTGCACATGAATACATTTCAAAAGGGCGATGGTTATGGGAATTTAACTTTACTCTGTAATACAGTGTTACGCCCTTTTGCTTAGAGCAAAAACACTGTACACATATCCTGTACTGTAGAGATTAGGTCAACCAGAGATTTCAGAAGCAGCTCCACAGGTTTCAGAAGTCCATCCAACTGTCACATTCTTAATAAAAATAAGTTCAGCACGCAAAGCGCAGACCAGAACCTCTTTATCTTCCCTGTCACTGCACTACTACTATCTAATAGGATATTATGACAGATCCTGAGAGAACTTGAACTACAGAAAATACAAATTGCACTTTTCTTGGCTAATTTGTCACTGGAGGGGCATGTTGAAGAGAGAATAAAGACATGCAACCATGCATATCTGAACCTAAATATTGAGAAATACTAGTGATCCACACCTAATGCAAATTTAACAAAATTAGAACATGTAAAACAATATATTAAGTTAATATTATAGGATTTATTTTCATTACAGTGTTCCTTCAAGAATTAATAAGCAAGCTAATGTTAGTTTTCCTGAAGGATGAAGCACAAAAAAAAATTAACTCGATGTCATACCTAGAAATACAAATTTGGTCCAAACGCATAACAGTTTCTTTTACTGCCAAGAGTTATTAATCTCGAATGTCCAACATTTCAGCGGATTTGCTATGGGCCTTTTGTGAAGTGGTGCAAATTCTACAAGACACCAGACTGGTCTTCCAATAATATATGCAAATGTACTCTTTTAAAATAATAAATATTATCTCTTTCTCATCTCTGTCTCTCACACTGTCTCTTCTTATCTGTATCTGTATATGTGTATATATACACATACGCATACAGTATATACATCCTGTATATACTGTACATACGTGTATGTGTATATATACAGCATGTGATTGTGTACACATCCACACAATCCCACAGAATTCTCGGCTGTTCAAAAGTCACTTTCATACCCAATCTCCAATTTATCATTACAAAGTACTTGTAAAATACTTAGAAACACTTAAAATAGCTTTAATATATGCTAACTTAGAAAAGTACTCAGCAGCCTCTGGCATTCTGGAAGAGGCTGGAGGCTTATTCATTACTTTACATAGATTTTACAATGTCCAGAACAGAATATTTTTGTAGGAATATACACGCTGATTCTTAAATTCATGTTAAAAATTGAAGGATCTAGAGTAGCCCAAATAACATGTTAAAGAGAGGGCAAATCGAAGGGCTACTCTGCCTGATTTCAAGCATTATCATGGGCACCAAGATGGCATATTAGTGATGTAAGGATAAATAAGTAGGTTAAATGAACAGAATAGAAAGTTTAAAAATAATCCTACACATATATGTTCAATAGATAAATTCAACTAAAGTGCCAATGGAAAATGCTAGGCTTTTCAATAACTGTTGCTGTAGCAACTTCATTTGTAATTAAGAAAATGCAATTAAATGCTACCATGGGCTACCAGTACACACTCACTAAAATTAAAACACTAACAGAACTAGATACTGATGAAGATGTACAGTGATGAGAATTCTCATACACTGTTAGGAGTAGCATAAAATGGTATAACCACTTTTAAAAGATCTGTCATTTTCTTAAAAGATTGCACATGCTTCCCCATGAACCAGCAATTTCACTCCTAAGTATTTATCCAAGAGACAAGGAATTTAAGTCTACATGGAGCATTGTACATAAATGTTAATGTTAGCTTTCTTTGTAATATTTGACAACTGGAAACAACCAAAGTAGTACCAACAGATAAGTAGGAAAAAACCTGTTAAATATTCAAACAACACAAATAATGGAATACGGTAGTAGAAATCAATAAACTACTGATACACACAATAACATGAATGAATCTCAAAACTTTACACTGAGGGAAGAAAGCCAGGCACAGAATACGACATACTGCATGATTACATTTGTATGAAATCCAAAAACAAAAAAACAAAAAAAACCAAAATTATTCCATAGTCACAGAAAGCAAAGGCTCAAGAGGGAACTTTATTTAGGCCGATGGAAATGTTCTAGGACACGATTGTGATGGTGGTTACACATTTGTATTGACAAATTTTACCGTAATGCACCCTCAAAATGTTTGTACTACATTTTATACCAATTACACCCCCAATAAAATTAATCAAGAAAAAACACATTCGTGCAATACTGTTCTAAGATCTGAAAGTCCTTTGTTTATGGGCAATTTAAGATAAAAATAATAGCACCTTCTATTGCCTATGATTGAGGCCCTAATATTGATTTACAAGAAAAGCCTTGTAAATGACACAACTGAAGCTCTCCTTTAGCATTTTATTTTCTAATTTGACATTTTCTAAATGTTCCTGATGCATATATACATACACAAATATATATACACACCTATACACACACACACATACTCCTATGTTTGCAAAAACTTTTCAAGGAAATATAGATATATAGATAAATAATTGGGGGAAATTAATGTAGAATTTGAGATATACACCAATCCTAGTATGGAGGCTAATGAGAAGTGCTGTAAGCGAACAGAATTTACATAATCCTATTTCTAGCTCTCTTAAAGCAGAAATCTCTGTTCCTAGTCAAAGGAGTAAGCAATGGTACTGATTTACTGCTCCCAACTGACATGAACAAGAAGTGAGCCTCAGGAGATCCAATTGAGACAGGTGAATGAAGAGTTTCTGGAGGTTTGATTAGAGTGATTAGGCTCTCCGAATTTTATTTAATTTCCTTACAAATAAAGTAGGAAAATTAGAATTCCCACCAAGGCTGTTGTGAAGGTCTGTGAAAAAACAGACTTCACGGAATCCGTCTAATATTGTCCTTGTCTAATACTGTCTGCTGTGTGGTGGAGTCACTCAGCAAAGCATATGTCACTCCCATAGATTAGAAACCTGGGAAAGACTTCTCTTATGGTGGAAAAATATATTTATTCTAACAGCTGCCAGCAACATTCTTCTTAGGATAGTACATGTACTCATTGGAGAAAAAAAAAAAAAAAAAATCATGCTACGTAATGGCTGGAGCCCGGATATCCAAAGACCTGGGTACAAATATAATGTAAGGATGGTGTCTGCTGGGCGCGGTGGCTCAAGCCTGTAATCCCAGCACTTTGGGAGGCCAAGACGGGCGGATCACGAGGTCAGGAGATCGAGACCATCCTGGCTAACACGGTGAAACCCCGTCTCTACTAAAAATTACAAAAAGCTAGCCGGGCGAGGTGGCGGGCGCCTGTAGTCCCAGCTACTCAGGAGGCTGAGGCAGGAGAATGGCGTAAACCCGGGAGGCGGAGCTTGCAGTGAGCTGAGATCCGGCCACTGCACTCCAGCCTGGGTGACAGAGCGAGACTCCGTCTCAAAAAAAAAAAAAAAAAAAAAGGATGGTGTCATGAGACAGGCAGGTGGACCCAACTCCACCACCGGGAAATGCTCCATGTGACTGTAACCTCACATCCTCAGGCAAATAAACAAGCAAACAAAAACATGCTGGGTGTTGGCAGATTTCATGGGAAATCGGATGAAAACATGAGTTGTGTTCACAGTTTAGTGACAAACATAAAGTGATCCTGCAGGGAGGAAGGCATGTGAAAATAAGCCACTTGAAATTATAGGAAGGAGGGAATGGGCTTTTTACTTGCACTGGGCGTTAAATTGAAGTTTGGGCCAAATTAAGCAGATTGCTGTGAAGTGGAATGTCCTAGCTGTTGTGATGAACATGCTAGTTGCACTTATCTTTGAGGCAGTATACTGTAGGGTAGCGTTAAAAGTCTCTGTCTTGGAGTCAGACAAATGAAGTTCAAACAAAACAAATTTCAGCTATAGTTATTTTCCAACAGTTTATACTGGCTATGAGACCCCAAGTAGTTTGCTTAATTTCTCTGAGCAGCATTTGTATAACAGCAAATGCAATGGTATCTTATGGAATTGTTTGGGGGATATTAATGACATATATTTATTTTTATATAAATATCAGCTATTGTTATTATTAACAAATAATAATCTTCCTCTTGGTCTCCAACCCTCAGTGCTATATATAGCAATGACTTGCATATACTAGGTGTTAAATAATGTTTGCTGAATTTAAATTACATAAATCTTACCTGGAATAAAGATTATTTATCATTAGAAAAAGGATAGGTAGACTATCTGCAATTCACAAAGTGCCATTTCTTGGTGCTTCTTAGGTAAGATATTTATTATCTACTAATGTCTAAATACATGTCCACTCATAACACGGTGCTTTTCTTGGTCAAAAAATATCCAGGCACATCTTCTGAAAAAGATACAGTTCATAGTGCCAGACAATTGACTTTTCTCCATTTCTATCATCTATGTTTAAAAAGGCCAACAACTGTGCGAATGCCATACTTAACCTTTTCAACATAATAGCATCTTAAATATTTTAAAACATATGCAATATTCAACACATACAAACAGAATGAATAAACAGCCTACGGGAACTGACCCAGTTACTGAAGTAAGCCAATAGCATGAAAAGACAAATGGGAGGGAGGGACACCTAGATTAAAAGAGGCTAGAGATCTAACAACTAAACATCAAGTGTGGACCTGATTTGAACAAACCAACTGAATAAAAGGGATTTTTGAGACAACTGGAAGATTTTGTTTTTATAGGCTTCTGGTATACATGATATTAAGGAATTACTGTTATGTTAGTTAATAGTGATGTTAGCGTTGCGGTTATGTTTTTTAAAAACCCATATTGTAAAGAAGTTTTGGAACTATATGGATGAATCATACATATGTCACATTGACCAGAAAAAGTCAAGCTGCAGAAGAACACTGATATGGTTTGGATTTGTGTTCCTACACAAAGCTCATGTTGCATCGTAATCCTCAATGTTGGAAGTGGGGCCGAGTTGGAAGTAATTGGATCATGGGGGCGGTTCTTAATAGTTTAGCACCATCCCCCCTTGGTACTGTATAGTAAGCGAGTTCTCATGAGATCTGGTTGTTTAAAAGGGTATAGCACCTCCCCCTTCTCTCTCTTCTTCCTACTCTGGCCATGTAAGAAGTGCCTGCTTAGCCTTCACCTTGGGCCATGATGGCAAGTTTCCTGAAGCCTCACTAGCCATGCTACCTGTACTGCCTGCAGAATCATGAGCCAATTAAACCTATTTTCTTTATAAATTACCTAGTCTCAAGTAGTTCTTTATAGCAGTGTAAGAATGGGCTAATACAAACACATACAATTGCATACTGTTTATATGAAGTTGAAAACATGAAAACAATATATTGATTAAAATACATAAATATGTAGTAAATATATAAAGAATGTAGAATGTATGTACGTAGAAATAAGATTATACATTGTATCAGATTTTTTAAAAAATATGCTTTAGCAGTTCAACGAACATCACAGATAGGTGAAGTAAATATAACATTTTAATAATTGTTGAATACAAAAGATGAGTATAGAAGAATTCATTTTACTAATACCACTACTTTTGTGTATATTTGAAAAAAATTATAATAGTACGTTTAATGAAATATAGCTATGAATACAACAAATATTTTGGATACAAATATTTGTGTATCCAAAACCAGTTCGGGGGGGGAAAAACCTTAATTCAATTAAGTTCCAATTGCCTCCACCTTTTAGAGAAGTGACTATTATACGAAATTTGGTGTTTATTATTCTCTTGTTACTTTTCATACACTTACTACATATTTGTAATCAATATATTGTTTTGTATGTTTTTTTTTTTTTTTTTTTTTTTT
>NW_016805425.1:153563-155203 GCF_001698545.2 Rhinopithecus bieti
TTTTTTGAGGCAAGGCCTTACTCTGTCACCCAGGCTGGAATGCAGTGGGGCAATCTTGGCTCATTGCAACCTCGGCCACCCAGGATCAAGCAATCCTCCCACCTCAGCCTCCTGAGTAGCTGGGACTACATGAGCACACCACCATGCCTAGCTAATTTTTGTATTTTTTGTAGAGATGGGGTTTCACCACATTGCTCAGACTGGTCTTGAACTCCTGAACTCAAGCAATTCACCCACCTTGGCCTCCCAAAGTGCTAGGATTACAAGAGTGAGCCACTGCCCCTAGCCAGGAGGGGAATTTAATATAGCAGTGCTCTTTTCCATCAATCGTGTTAATGAGTTGTATACACTATAAAAACATAAGGATACTCATAAGGCATTTTAACTTTTGGATGCAATTGTCACCACAATTCTAAAATTCTGCTTCTGTCTCTGTTTATATCACTACATTTGTTCACCAAACATTGACTAATAGTCCATAATATTTCAGGCACCTTCCTGAATGCTTTAGATGGAGCTCTCTCGATAAACTTAATTTTGACCAAACATTGTATTCTATAGGATATTAAGACTGTTATGTGAAAACAAACAAAATAAAAGAGGCTTCATGGTTACATGGATTTGGAAAAGGCAGGTTAAACAGAGGCAATTAATTTTCTTGTGTACAGAATAGCCTAAGATCTTTAAACCACTATCCCTTCCATTGTTATCATGACTGTCCAAGAAGGATTGAAGTAGATTTAAAAAAAGAACTGTGTTTCAAATATTTGTTGGACAACAAACCTTTTTCTGCTGATTGTTTCATTGGGCTAGTGCTCCTCAGAATATACTTTGGGGAATGCTACCTCTGTCTAGGCAGGAACATATGATGGTTAAGTTGGTGTCATCATGACTTGTTGCTTCTTTTTATCCTGGAAATACTCTCTTCCTTGAAATCTATCTGTTACTGACATAGCCATTACGACCTTCATTGGGTTGCTGTTTGTATGGCATATATTTTTACATCCAATTTTTCAACTTTCCAGTAACTTTCTATTTAAAATATGTCCCTTGTAGACAGATTACAGTTGCTTTCTACTATTTCAATAATTCTGAAAATCTCTGCCTTTAAATTTACGGGTGTATTCCATTAAAATGTAATATGCTTATTGTTGTATTGTATTGGATATACAATATTATCATTTATTCTCTGTTTGTCCCTCTGCTTTTAAGTCCTCTATGATTTATATTTACATAACTACCTCTCTCTTTGTTTTGTTCATTGTAGGTATTTGATAAAAATTTGTTGAATTGATTAATAAACTGTTGCTTCCTTTGTGGCACTAGCAGGAGTTCCAATAATGAAGAGAGGTGTTTCCTAGCTTTGTCACTGCAGTAGTTAGGACTTCCTTAAACATTAATGGTCAAGAAAAAAGGAGCAATTTGAAATCAAAATTGATCCAGAAACTCTGCCCCCATCAGAACTCTGAGAAAATTTTGTGTATCTAAGAAAACTTAGCATGATGTTGCCCATGGATAAAACAATCTATCATCTTACTTGCAGGAATGATAATTCCTGTTCTCATACTTTTTGAACATAAGAAGTAAACAATTTGAAACTGTAAAATATATGTGTAATTTACCCCTCCTAAGACATTACA
>NW_016805426.1:0-10532 GCF_001698545.2 Rhinopithecus bieti
ACTCTGAATATCACTCACTAATCCTGACTCTGCCTCCTTCCCAGGTGGGGAATTAAAGGCAGAAATGCTCCTCCTTCTTTCCCCTTCCCCTGTGTCTCTCTCCTGAGGCTTTTCTGCACGCATCACTGCGCAGCTTAACGTCTGTCCTGGGCATTGGTAATAATGTGGTACCGTTCACTCCCTCCTAGCATTTGATCACTCATCAGGAGCCCTCACATCCTGGGGGAAGAACACAGAGAGTGAGCTTCTGATTTCTTGCTTCTTTTTCTCTTTGTTTCTTCTCTGATATCTCCAAGTTGCAACAGAGGAATAGAACCGGCATGGCATTCACCCTAAACCTATTTTGCATGAGGGTGCATGATTCACCCTAAACCTACTTTGCATCACTTAGAAGGAACATTATACTTTACAGTAAGAGGAAAATATCCTCCATTCTATCAATTCTCCAGCTGGGTCTGCCATAGATAGAGGGAGTTTCACTGTCTAGGGTGAGTCCTCTTTTCCTTGGCCACCACTTCTCCACAGTCAGGAGTCATGAGAAGTTTCCAGAGCTCCGCATGCTCCCAGGAAGCCCCCAAGCCTCAGCTGCCCACTTCAAGGCTCACAGCCTCAGCACCACCAGCTGCCACAATGCCCACAGGATTAGTATCCTTAGGGTCTTTACCTCCATGGATTTCAGTCATCAAAACAGCCCGGGACTCCAGGCTCATTCCCTTAAACTCTCATTCCCTAAAGTTCTTTCCTCTGCTTTTCTATTATTTCTCATATTGCCTTTAATTCTGAAGCCCTTCTGTGTGGTTTTTTTTTTATCACAAAATTCAAAATCTTCAATTTCCATTAATATTTTCAACCCCCATCCTGTCTGTCTTTTTTCTAATCCAAACTTCTAGTTTCCATGAGGATTCTGTTTCTCCAGCATTGCTCCTAAAGGGAGGCGTGGGTTCTCTCCCACCATCCTCCCAGGGAGCATGGAGGGAGGGCAGGTGTCCTCCTTTCTCCTCACTGCCTCATCTATCCAGTCTCCATTCCTGCTCCCTAGAAACACCTCCCTTCCAAACTTCCTCTCCTTGTGGCAGTCACCTGCCATCCACCCTGTGATCACTTGCTCTGATTTCTTGGCGATTTTAGGACGTGGTTGGGGTACATTGTGCAGTACTACTTCTGCCATCCTTCCTGCTGTTTTCAATATCTTCATAGCTATCACATCAATGTTCTGTCCTTTCATCTCCTTGACTGACTCTGTCATAATGTAAATTCTTTCCACCAAAAAAAAAAAAACTCGGCAGCCTCTGCTCCACTTCCCTCTACTTTCCCCACATAATTCCTTGAAAGATTTGCCTACATCCGTGTCCTCCAGTTCCCACCATCTCTTAAACTCACACCGCTGGGGTTTTTGCCCTCATTGTCCTGTGAAAAATGTTCTTGATAAGGTCACCAATGACTTCCATGTTACAAAATTTAACTGTTATTTCTCAGTGCTTGATTTGCTTAATCTTCCAGCAGCATCTATCAGCATCAGTACTTTATGAGGATGGTGGCAGTGAGGATTGCATTCCTATTTTCCACTCATTCATTCCACAAACGTACTGAGCATCCTCAGTGATACAGGGTCCTTGCAATGAGAAACTTCTAATCTATGGAGGAGACAAGCTGTAGCTCTAACAACCAAAAATGTGATTGCTGTTTCCTTAATTATAACGAAGACCAGCAAAATGTGATTGCTGTTTCCTTAATTATAATTTATAGGATTACTTGTGATTCCGTAATTATATTACTGTATATTTTCCCTTTTTCCATGTTGTTTTTTCTTTTTTATAATTTGTTCTTTTTAATTGAGTGTCATTAAAGAGTACCTTCTAAGCAGTTCAATGTGCCAGTAGCCATATTAACACAGGGCCACAGAGATGAGTAAGATGAGACATTCACAGTCTCATGAGGCAGATCACAGATTATGCTTAAAGCCTGTGCGTATAAGAAGGTTACTTTCCACATTTTTCTCATTGAAAATGTCTTTTCTTGGAAACCTGGTATGGTTTTACAAAAAGAAGAAGGACCTTTGCGATCTATTTTGGAGACTGAGTCTTTATTTTCCTAACTAAAATGGTGTTTCTCTCTGTTTCTAAACTCTCCTCCAAACTTTGTTCTGTTTGATTAGTCTTCTTTCTCCTCAACCCCGAGATCCTGCTGCAGTTGATCAAATGGAACATCATGTTTGTGAATAAACCAAAGTCAAGGGATGTTGGGTTCCCCAGAGCTGGACTTCAGATGGACAAAGATTACACTGGAGTAAGAGTCTTGCCTTGAAGATCCAGAGAAACTCCAGAGGATCTTAACTTGGTGGAGGCCACTGGGGACACCTCAGTCACTAACACTGAGGGTCTATTAATTTCATAATTCATTTATCATTCAGTTTGTTGAGATTATATAGCTGAGGAAATGGAAGTTGTGAAGGTAAAGAAAACCAAGGAAGACAAAAATTTGGAAGAAATAGTTGGTGTCTTGGAAAAGGAATGCCACAGTAAGGAGAAATGTCACTGGACACTGAGGGGAGGCCATGGAAGCAGGGCCCACTGTGAATTCCCTAGGATGTATGCACATTTGCTTTCATGGACCAACGCTCTATACAAATATTAAAATTAAGTCTTACATTGCCTTGGTATAGACATGAAGATAGACGAGGTTGGATTCATTATTACATATTCATCATTGTTATATTCTTTTTTTCTTCTGACTTTAAAATAAATTAAAGCTAGAACATTATCATGGGCTCCTGTAAGTACTATGGGTCACAGACACCGTGCCTTCTATTCCAAGAGGCAGTGGCCCTGAGTGCAGGACCAGGCCCAGGTAGTAAGGGCATTAAAGAAGTGTGTTCATGGCCGGGCACAGTGGCTCACGCCTGTAATCCCAGCACTTTGGGAGGCCGAGGTGGGCAGATCACGAGGTCAGAAGTTCAAGACCAGACTGACCAACATGGTGAAACCCCGTCTCTACTAAAAATATGAAAATTAGCTGGGCGTGGTGGCACATGCCTATAATCCCAGCTGCTCAGGAGGCTGAGGCAGGAGAATTGCTTGAACCCAGGAGGCGGAGGTTGCAGTGAGCTGAGATCGTGTCACTGTACTCCAGCCTAAGCAATAGGCTGAAAAAAAAAAAAAGTAGAAGAAGTGCATTCACAATGGTGCAGACATCAGCAGTTTCACTTGCAGACTCACATTCCTGTTGGGTCAGAGATTGAGCCAAATGAGGACTATAGGGAAGCTCCTGTTTCATACCTATTCCTGAAATCTGGCCTGCCTTCCTGATTTAGGGAAGATGTGTTCCTCTGTTTGCCTGCATATTACAGAAAACAGCCTGTGAAAGAATCTGCAAGCATGACTTACAATTGTAACTTAGCATATCGGAAATTTCTGTTGAGGCCATCAATGGCTTGCATGTCCTCTGGAGTCAACTCAAAGTCAAAAACCTGAAAGGAAGAAAACACATTAACCTTTCCCCAGGACAGCAGCTTCTTCCTGGGAATACAAGGCTTTCAGAGGGCAGAGGCAAGGATGGCAATATGGAAAGTATTTCTGTCCTCATTGGCCTCTAGGTGAGACCTCTTCCCCTGAGTTCTGCTACTTTTCCATCCCACCTCCCTCCTGCTCTGCTCCACTTCTAAAAGAAAGACAACTTATCAATCTTAGACATTTCTAGAGAATTGCTTGAGACAGAAAAAAATAAATTCTTTATCCTAAACAAAGGCAAATCTGGACAAAATACCTGCTTCCTTGACTTGACCACACTTGGTGCTTGGTGAGGATTTTCCTTACTCACTTCCCCTGGAACTTGTCCCAGTCTTTGACTGTGCAAGCCTTGGAACACAGGACAACCTTGCTCCAAGAATCTGTTGGCCTTAGGAAAGCATTTCCTGATCAATTGTTCCACCATACCACTTGCGCATTGCAGGCCCCCAAATACTATTTCCAGCTACTACTAAATAGTACCAAATACTACTTCCTTACAAAAAAAAAAAAAAAAAAAAAACTTTTTTGAATATATTTATCTTACTTAAGCCAAGAGTTGTTTTATTTGAAAACACATAACCCCTGATGAAGAATCCCTTAATAGCAAAGAAAAGAGATATTTGGTTTAACAAATTAAGTTCATTATTTCATGCAGAAGACAGAAAACTCAGAGCCCTATCTATCCATCTATCTATGATCTACATATCTATCTAACGTCTCTCTCTCTCTCTCTCTCTCTCTCTCTACCTATATCTGCCCATTATCTACCTATCCACCCATATATTTACCCATCAGTGATTCGTCTTAAAATATACTCCAGAAGTGACATGGTTATCACAGGGATATGTATTAACATGTTAAGTTAAATTGAAAAATAAAATACCATAAGATTTTTTTTCTATATTGTAGCAAGATTTAGATTTGCCTATTTGATTTTAGTATAACTTTAAAAATTTAGAGCTACAAAGTTGTGAAACAAATACATTAGGAAATATGCTTCAAATATCATCCTTTGTAATAACTAAACTCATGTTGATTTTTCCAGCTGCCATCTTTACATGGACAACAGCATACATAGTCTTTAAAAATTCTTTTAGAATTCAAAACAAAGTAAATTAAAGACCACTGATTGATCTAATGGATTGGAGTGTATATGAGGAAGTCTTCAGGCAAAATCTTTACTCATTGATTTACTATTAATAATTTGATCAGTCTATGAAATTATACCTAGCTTCCCACCTGCCTGGGGCACTGCCAGGGGAAAGGTGATAAAAGATGACCCAGAAGGTGTCACTGCATTTAGGGTCTCACAGTCCAGAGAGCACACTGACATCTTAGAGAAAAACAATGTTAAGTTAAAAGGGAAAAGACTCACTAACAAACCATGCCAGGCACTATTGTGGTGAAAAATGTGCTACGTTGTTCCAATGGTTATGTATGTATGATATGTAACAAAGCAGGTAATCCTATTTGAGTTTGATCATAAAATACAAATGGAGATTTGTCAGACAGAGGTGGTGAAGGAGAGAAATGAGGGTCCTTAAAGTTATTTACCATGTAGAACTCCTGAAACTCATGAAAATGGTGGAGTTGAAATTTGCTTAGTGTCACACAACTAGTGAGGGGCAAAGTCAGTCCTAGAGGTGATAAACTTTAGAACTGTGAATCCAGTGATCTCTCTTCATACTCTTCCATCCTGCCCCCCTCCCTTAGCACACAGAGGAGAGAAGCACGGGCATGAATGACATGTGGCACATTCCCCCGTGGAAGAGAGATGGCCCAGACCAGCGACTATGGCTCATTTTGGAGCAAAACCACTTGACCTGTACCTGGAAGTTCTCTTTGATTCTCTTCTCAGAGAAGCTCTTGGCCAGGACCACCACCCCCCACTGCAGCTGGTAGCGCAGGGCAACCTGGCCTGGGCTTCTATTGTGTTTCTTGGCAATGGATTTCAAGGTTGGCTCCTCCAAAAGATATGGGCTATCTGGGTCCATCCTGGAGAAAAACAACAGATATGAAGAGTATGGATAAAAAATCTAGAGTGTGCTACCCCTTTTGCCCAAAGCCCCAGACAACGAGAGGAGAAGATACAATAGAGTATGTTTCGAAGTGTCTCATAAATATTCATAGAGATTCATTTGCAATTGCTGCAAACTGGAAACAACTAAACTGCCCATCAATAGGTGAATGGATAGACAACTTGTGGTGTGCATGTCCATACAACGGAATATCTTACAGCAGTAAAATGGAAAGAACAGACACTTGCAACTACAGGAATGAATCTCACAGACAGGTTGAGCAAAAGAAGCTACACAAAAGAATATATATGACTTCTTTACATAAAGTACTACAGCAGACAAAAGTAATCTAAGACTGAAAACATTACGAACATAGTTGCCTAGAGGTGGGGAGGAATTGTCTCAGAAGGAACACAAATTAACATTTTTGGGAGAAAGTTTCTATATCATGACAATAATGTGGATTACAAAGTACATTCATTTATCAAAATTGTACGGCTAACATATATGCATTACAGTTTATGTAAATTTCACCTTCAAATCACTTTGAAATTGTATTTGGAGTGGGGTTGGGAGAAGGCAGATATACAAATGAAACAGGAGGGAAGGAATGTTGGTGACATTGAAGCTCAGTGGTGTTACATGGGAATTCACTACACTGTTGTGTTCACTGTTCTATGTTTGACTTTATCTATAATGAAATGCTAAAAGTTTCTTAATCAATAGAGTTGCTGATATAAATTAACTCTTTGATACTCTTATTACCAGTTTGGGTCTCTGTGAGATGCCAGGGCGCTGTAGGCAACTAGAACAATGTCCTTGGACTTGCAGAACTCCAGGAGTTTGCTCTGGTTGAGGTAAGGGTGACATTCCACCTGTAATTTTTCAAGACCAAAAGGTGTCAGAATACATGAGCGAATAACCACATGTAAATTTTTAAATGCCTTGAAGGAATATCTAGTACTATATTAATATTGTACTATGTATTTCAGATTGGTCATTTTCCCCATGCACCTTCTGAAATGCCTTCAAATTCCATCAGCGGTCATACTAATATGATAACTTATGTATTCTTTTTTAATTAGTGTTTTTAAATGATTAAAATCTCTTGTGCCCAAATTATAGTGTCTACATGACATTTCTACTCAGAGAAACCAAGATTTCTTAGAAAAATGGCTAATTCCATTTCTGACTGGGGAAGCTACAAGTTCAGCCTAGAACAGCTTATATTCTAAATGGCAAAGAACATTAAAAAAATGAAGCAAGTCAAAGGACCAAGAAGCTCATTTGAAAAGTCTCCTGCTGGTCAAAATGGTGGCAAGTTGAGCATCAAAAAGAATAGTCACTACAATGGTTGGGAAAACGACGTATTTGCTAAAATTCACGAGTTCAAATGACGTTAACCAAATGTGATCAAATCTTTAGCTTTAACTTTCAGTTTACAGAAAGTACAAAAGGAACATGTCAAATTGTATCACATCACTGGATCAACCAGTATATCCTATACTGAGGAAAACTTTACAGGAATAAAAGCCTTAAGTTTTCATTAGTAAATTGAAGGAAAGAAAAAGGCAGAGTGAGAATGAGAGCCACGGAAGAAGAAGAGAAAGAGAAGGTAGAACAGCAAGAGGAGAAGAAGGAGGAAGAGAAGAAACAGAAGAAGACAGAGGAGGGAGAAGAGGAAGAAGAGGAGGGAAGTAAAAAAAAAAAAAGAGAGAGAGAGAGAGAGCAAACTTATTTATAATAGAGTGATTTGGCCAGGCTCAGTGGCTCAGATCTGTAATCCCAGCACATTAGGAGGCCAAAGTGGGCAGACTATGAGGTCAGGAGTTTGAGACCAGCCTGACCAACATGGTGAAACCCCATCTCTACTAAAAATACAAAATTAGCCAGGCGTGGTGGCGCATGCCTGTAATCCCAGCTACTCAGGAGGCTGAGGCAGGAGAATCGCTTGAACCTGGGAGGTGGAGGTTGCAGTGAGCTGAGATCATGCCACTGCACTCCAGCCTGCATGACAGAGTGAGATTAGGTCTCAAAAAAAAAGAAAAGAGTGATTTATGAGACATATCATCCAATTGCAATGTATGGGCCTTATTTCCACATCAATTTAAATGAATCAACTGTAAAAATATGATAAAATTATATTTTAGCACTCATGTTATTTAGTAATAATAAGAAATTATTGCTACCATTTCAAGTGGTATAAAAAGATCTGGCAATGTTTAAAGATTTAGAGATTTGTTAAAATATTTTCAGATAAAATGATATAATGTCTGCTTCAAAATAATACAGAGGTAGAATTATCTATGTAACATGTTTGGTTGTGAGATAATTATTGCTTAAGTGTAAGGATGGGTACATAAAAAGGAAATGATTATAACGTGAGGGAATATTCAAAAAATTGATTGAAAATGTGCATTACGTAGAAACTATACATGGATTTCAAAAAAAAAATGCACTAAAATAAACTTGTACTAACTTGTTATGACACGTCTAAACAGGATCTAGTTTGAGGCATTGAGAAAGATAAGACAACTCCCCTATCAGAGAAACATGAATTCTGCTAAATTGAAGAACAAAAATCAAATTTATTGTGAAGCATGGGTGGAAGAATGGTGAAATTATTGACTCTTTACACAAAATTTATGGGCAAAATCCCCTACATTTTAAGAAGGAACGAGATGATGTTGAAGATGAAGCCCACAATGGCATACCATTCACATCAATTTTCAGGAAAAAACATGTATCTTACTAGGGCCCTAATTAAAGAAGAGCAATGATTAACAGCAGAAATGATAACCAGCACCATAGATATCTCAACTGGTTCCGTTTACACTATAGTGACTGAAATATTTAAGTTGAGTGAACTTTCCAATTCATGGGTGATGAAACTGTTGTGGCCAGATCAGCTACAGACAGGAGCAAAGCTTTCCAAGGAAATTTTAGATAAGTGAGATCAAGATCCTGAAGCATCTTCAAAGAATTGTAAAATGAGGTGAAACATGGCTTTGCCAGTACAATCCTGAAGACAAAGCAAAATCAAAGCAATCGCTACCAAGATGTGGAAATGGTCCAGCCAAAGCAAAAGGAGATTGGTCAAGACAAAAGGTCATAGCAAGTTTTTGGGGATGCTCAGGGCATTTTGCTTATTGAGTCTCCAGAGGGCTAAAGAAGAATAACAACTGTTTTGAGAAAATTAGCCAGTTTTAGTGTGAAAATATCCACAAAAAGCCTCACCAGGGCCAGGCGCGGTGGCTCACGTCTGTAATCCCCAGCACTTTGGGAGGCCAAGGTGGGCTAATCACAAGTCAGGAGATCAAGACCATCATGGCTAACACAGTGAAACCCCCATCTCCACTAAAAATACACAAAATTAGCAGGATGTGGTACTTGGGAGGCTTAGGCAGGGGAATGGCTTGAACTCAGGAGGTGGAGTTTGCAGTGAGCCGAGATCACACCACTGCACTATAGCCTGGGTGACAGAGCGAGACTCCATCTCAAAAAAAAAAAAAAGCTTCACCAAAGATTATTTTTCACCATACCAATGCTCCTACTCATTTTTTTCATCAAGCAGGGGCAATTTTGCAAGAATTCTGACAGAAAAATCATTAGTCATCCACCTTATAGTCCTGATTTGGCTCCTTCTGAGTTCTTTTTGTGTCTGAATCTTTAAGAATCTTTAACAGAGACTTTTTTTACAGTTAATAATGTAAAAAATAAAGAATACATTGACATGATTAAATTACCGGGACTCTCAGTTATTTAGAGATGAACTAAATGGCTACTATTTGCTATTAGTTCACATACTTAGTTCATATACTCATGAGCATATAGTTATGCTTTAAAAACTATACTGAATTTGGTAAAGCTTGTGTTGAAAAATAGTTGATATCTTTATTAACATCTTTTAATTCCATTTTTCCAGGAAATTTTTGAACTCATATTCTCTATATCGTTTTTAAAAATTTTACAAAAATAAAAACTTTTAAAAGTAACAAAAGAAATATTTTCATGTTAGATATAGGAAAAAATACCAGATCACCTAGAATTTTACCAGAACCATGTAGCAACCTCTAATCATTTTGTACGCTTCATTTTAGTCATTTTTGTTGTTCTTAAGATGTTAAATAATTTAAAATTAACATATATACTGAATAGTATAGATTAACATATTTTATAAGAATCCTGATTTTATTCATTTATTCTCCCTTCCTCCATATTCAGCTTCTGTGCTCCAGAAGAAGCCAGTTACACTTTTGTGTCATGAACTTACTTTCTCTTACATTAATTGGTTTATGAAAGGTATATTACGGTGTTCAAGCCAATGACACATGAGAAAAAAATTGGTAGAAAACTTCTGTGAAAATTATTCTTCTGTCTTTAGAAACAGCCCCAGAAAACCCTCTCTGCTGTGCTGAAGATGAATGAGGAGACCTATCCCCCAGTTGCCATGAGGAGCTATTCTGAAGCTATAAAACATGGAGTACAGACAAAATATGTTCAGTTTAGGAAAGTATCTTACAGCTTCTAGAGCAACCAAACCCAAACTTTCTATAAGTCAATCAACTTTAAGCCTGTTTGAATTGAGTTTTCTGTTTCTTTTGGCTTAAAAGCATCCTGAAAAACAGAATAGCATATAATTCTCTGATATGCTTTTGATATAGTCTTACAAGCTTTCCCTCTTTGCTATTAGGTCTTCATAATATCCTCTCAAAGATCTCTATGAAGCCATCAGAACTTTATTTCCTCATTTGTGGAAAATCAAAATTCTAAGCATTTGGTTTTAGAAATTATATATATATATGTTGATATATATTATATTACTATATAATATAGATGGGAGTTTTTAACACATTTTGATTGTCTACAAATATCCCTAGAAATATAAAACTAAAACAAAGAGTATACATTTTTGAACTGCTTCTTGTATAATTATCAAAATGGTCTGCACAAAGCTTTATTTAACAGTGTCATAAATCATGGTTGATATTTGGCTGTATTGGATGTT
>NW_016805426.1:12852-14719 GCF_001698545.2 Rhinopithecus bieti
CACCATACAGCCACCCACTCAGTTCACACCATACAGCCACCCACTCAGTTCACACCATACAGCCACCCACTCAGTTCATGGCAGAGAACTTGAAGTGTTACACTCTGGTCACAGTAATGTAAGGGCAGCTTTGGGGTTGCTTTGGAGGGATTATCCCCAAAATGAGAGACCAATGGATGGGCTCAATCTTGGTAGAACTCTGTCATGAGATATCACTAGATAACAGCTACCAGAAAGGGTCAGTATGTTTCCAATGGCATAATTGTCCATTTCATCCATTAGGCATAATGTGTGTCTTATATATGTTTTATGTAATGTTTATTACTCTTAGAAAAGACAGAAAAGTGCCATAGAGAATAGAACAAAACTCCCCATAATCCCCTCATTTACCGTAATAAATTGTACTACATGCATGTGCTTAATACTCAGGCATTTTAAATGCACTAAGTGAAAAGAAGCTTCCTTAATACTCTAATTGGTGTTTTACCTTAAGTCACTGCAGGAATGAGAAGTTTTTTTCCTGCGTGTGTGTTCTCTGTCTTTTGTCCTGCTGTTCTAGGAAGCTTGCTAGGGCAGCATCTCAGATTTAGTCATTAAACTATCCCCTGTTTGAAATTTGAGGCAGAGCGTGTACATATTATTGTCCAAACGTTGCAACGCCAGCTTGGTGAGGTGACATCTGCATCCTGGGTGAAACCAGGCCAACTATTGACTGGAACCCTTACTAACAACACAAACATATTTTGCATGTTATATGTATGATATACTGTATTCTTATAATACAGTAAGCTAGAGAAAAGTAAGCTAGAGAAAAGAAACTCTTATTAAGAAACTCATAAGGAAGAGATGATATATTTGCTATTCATTAAGTAGAAGTAGATTGTTACAAAGGTCTTCATCCTTGTCGTCTTCACACTGTGTAGGCTGAGGAGGAGGAGGAAGAGGAAGGGTTGGGGTTGCTATCTCTGGGGTGGCAGAGGCAGAAGAGGTGAAGGAGCGGGAAGGGAGGCAGCAGAAGCAGGCACACTTTGTAATTTTGATTGAAAAAAAATCATGTATAAGTGGGACTGTGCAGTTTAAACCTGTGTTGTTCAACAGTCAGCTGTATATGTGTGTAGTATGTGTGTGTGTATCACTTGACCTGTCCTTCCTATTGAGTGACTTAGAAAATTTCTCCCAGTGTCAGAAGTTTTCCTGTTGGTTATTCGTGTACAATTGATTCCTATGGAATGAGATGTGATTTTCCATGCTCCAGGGTGAAGCCCATTCCACTAATTTATTTGGGAGTAGAAACTCACAGGAGGCTAGTTGCTGTCCTCAGAGTGTGCAGGTCTATCATGGAAACCCACGTGATCCAAAGGGAAGCAGGAGGCCAGCAGATAGTGAAGATGCTATTGGGTAGCAAAGACATGGGCTCAACCTAAATGCCCATCCATGGTAGACCAGATAAAGAAAATGTGGTACGTAAACACCATGGAATACTGTGAAGCCACCAAAAGAACTAGATCATGTCCTTTGCAGCAACATGGATGAAGTTTGAGGCCCTTATCCTAAGCAAACTAACACAGAAGCAGAAAACCAAATACCGCACGTTCTCACTTACATGTAGGAGCTGAACAACACCCAGGAATACTGGGAGGGGAATGACAGACACCAGAGCCTATTTGAAGTTGGAGGGTGGGTGGAAGGCGGGAATCAGAAAAAATGTTTATCAGGTGCTATGCTTATTACCCAGCTGACAAAAGAATCTGTATACCAAACCCCTGTGACACACAGTTTATGCATATAACAAACCTGCACATGTGCCCTGAACCCAAAGTAAAAGATCAAAAAAAAAAAAAAAAAAAAAAAAAAAAAAAAAAAAAAA
>NW_016805426.1:15031-96405 GCF_001698545.2 Rhinopithecus bieti
CAAAAGAAATATTTTCATGTTAGATATAGGAAAAAATACCAGATCACCTAGAATTTTACCAGAACCATGTAGCAACCTCTAATCATTTTGTACGCTTCATTTTAGTCATTTTTGTTGTTCTTAAGATGTTAAATAATTTAAAATTAACATATATACTGAATAGTATAGATTAACATATTTTATAAGAATCCTGATTTTATTCATTTATTCTCCCTTCCTCCATATTCAGCTTCTGTGCTCCAGAAGAAGCCAGTTACACTTTTGTGTCATGAACTTACTTTCTCTTACATTAATTGGTTTATGAAAGGTATATTACGGTGTTCAAGCCAATGACACATGAGAAAAAAATTGGTAGAAAACTTCTGTGAAAATTATTCTTCTGTCTTTAGAAACAGCCCCAGAAAACCCTCTCTGCTGTGCTGAAGATGAATGAGGAGACCTATCCCCAGTTGCCATGAGGAGCTATTCTGAAGCTATAAAACATGGAGTACAGACAAAATATGTTCAGTTTAGGAAAGTATCTTACAGCTTCTAGAGCAACCAAACCCAAACTTTCTATAAGTCAATCAACTTTAAGCCTGTTTGAATTGAGTTTTCTGTTTCTTTTGGCTTAAAAGCATCCTGAAAACAGAATAGCATATAATTCTCTGATATGCTTTTGATATAGTCTTACAAGCTTTCCCTCTTTGCTATTAGGTCTTCATAATATCCTCTCAAAGATCTCTATGAAGCCATCAGAACTTTATTTCCTCATTTGTGGAAAATCAAAATTCTAAGCATTTGGTTTTAGAAATTATATATATATATGTTGATATATATTATATTACTATATAATATAGATGGGAGTTTTAACACATTTTGATTGTCTACAAATATCCCTAGAAATATAAAACTAAAACAAAGAGTATACATTTTGAACTGCTTCTTGTATAATTATCAAAATGGTCTGCACAAAGCTTTATTTAACAGTGTCATAAATCATGGTTGATATTTGGCTGTATTGGATGTTTCTTTAAAAATCATGTTTTAATTACGATTTATATACCTCCTCTTTCTCACTCCTTTCCTCTGATCTGGCTTCAGTGCTCACCACTCTGAAGCAGGCCCTGCATGGCTTCCCATAACCTCTATGCCACTAAATCCAGCCCCCTTTACCCTTCCCTATTGGAGTGTTTGCTCACAGTAGGATCCACCTATGTCTGACTCAAGCCACTTCAATGTTCTTTCTTTGGCTCCTGATACCACAGTCTCCTGGTTGTCTCCACCTGTCTGGCAGCTCCTGTTCAATCTCCTTGCCAGTGCCTCTCTGCCTCACCCTCTCCTGTGAACTGTCCTGCCTATTCCTTTTCATTCCATGAACTTTCCCTAGGAAGCTAATCCTTGTCTGTGAGTTGTTACCATCTATAAAGCAATGATTCCAAACATCTGTATCTCTACCTAGACCACCCCCTGAGCTCCAGACCAAAGCGACCACCTCCCAACTCTGCCTCCACTTGGCTGTCTCATAGGAACGTCACACCCATCCCCAAAGAACTGAAGTCAGGCTCTTCTACTCCACTCAAACTGCTTTTTCTCTAGTATTTTCTCTTTCTGTGAAAGGAACTGTCATCTACACAGATGATATAAAGCCAGAAACTTGGAAGCATGATTAAGTGGCAAGTGTGTGAAGAGCAGAAAGTCAGAGAAGGCCCCGGTAGGCTAAGGGCTCACCTGGTTGCAGACGGGCTTATACTTGTATACTTGAGCCCTGGCTTGTTGAGGATGAGTTCCAGCAGTTTGTGATTGAAATTAGACACCCCAATGGACTTGGCTAGACCTGCGTCCTTGTACTTCTCCAGGGCCTGGGAAGGAAGGAAATGGATGGTAGACCTTTGCTGTAGTTTGTCCATTTCATTTGTCACTGGCTTTTTATAAACTGAAAATCTGACTTATGATATATTACAATTACAATGAATCAAACAGTTTTATCACTTGAATAAATTAATTTTGAATGCCCTTTCTTGTTCTGTATACATATTTATCTCCTTAATTCTATTACATGCACACTCGGGATACCAAATAAACATAAAGCTGCTTTTCCATTTCCTCTTACCTGTCCCACTCACTTCTATGGTACCTATTTTGCTGTTAGGATGCAATAGTTAACAAACTACACCATAGTCAAGGGCAAAAGAAACTCTCAGCCTTTCCTCTAGTAAAGGGTTTGTTGCTACCTCTTTCTACAATGATAAAAATAAATGAATGGTATAGGTGTTGCAAGGGCAGGTTCACCGTCCTGCACCTTCCACCCTCCTGCTGAGTCAGGCCGCAGCTGTTCCTCTTCTGTGATGCGTTTCTGTCCTGGGATAAAGTGCTGACTCCTTTTGTGCTTCTCTATGCTGACTCCTCTTTAGGGCTCATGTCCTCAACCTGATCTCAGGGGTAAAGCTCCTTCCATGTCTATGTAGAGCCACAGAAGTTAAAATTAAACATGGACCACAGGGGTCATCTCATTCCACTCCCTCACTTCACCGATGAGAACATGGAGGCGCAGAGAAGTTCCACGTCTGAGGTCAGAGAACTGCTGGAGCGAAAACCCCATCTCTTTTGACCCCTCCTTCTGTGATTCCAACCTCACCACACAGTGCCACCCGGTGTCTGCAGCAGAACATACCTCCCATGTGTCATGAAGGTCCACAGTGTCAAAAATAATGTTTCCACTGGCATCCTTAGGCAGCAATTCCTCCCCAGACTGGAAAACAGAGAAAACAGAGGATAAAGAAGAAGGTTTTCTATGAGAATTCCCTTTCTGGTGCTTAAGGAGCTTAACCACACCACTTTCAGGAGGCTGTGATTATTAATCTGAGCATGCATATGTGCATGTGTGTGGATGTGTGTGCTTGCGTGTCTGCATGCGCAGATGTGTGTATGCATGTGTGCATGTGTGTGCCTGTGTGCATACGTGTGTATGCATGAGTGCATGTGTGTAGATAAGGATATGTGTGGATGTGCATGTGTGTGTGGAGGGGGTCGGTAAGAGAAGACATGGGAAAAAAGAAAGACGAGAACAATCTGAGAGACTGTAGCAAAACACTTTTTCTCCACAGTTATCTGCAGGCTCCTTCCCCCGTACACCCCACACTTCACTAAGAATGCTGTCCCTACAGTTGAAATTTATTTCATTTCCGAAGGACAGGCTGGTGTGGAGGACAGAGCTTACCATAACTATTGATCAGTGTGTTTAGCCTCAGTTTATGCTCACCCAACTCAGATAATGAGGACATCAGATGTGCTTAGTCAATGTCCACTGTGATGAGAGGTTGGATCAGTGAAGCCCAAAGGAGTCCAGTTGTGCCACATGTGCCACCCCGGGTACCTCTCTCTCCTGGGGACTGAGGGGTACATATGGGAGAAACCCTCACCATAAAGAGGTGGAGATTTCACGTTGTATCTCTGTAGTCTGTAGTAACCTAATAGCTCAGAACCTACACTCAGGAACATAATCATTAAGAAATGCAGGGCAATGCCTCATCTTTCTAGCACAGAGGAAGTGAGATCATCGAGCCTGCATCTCGCTTAAGGCTGGGGGATGAGCACAGACAGAAAATTTCAATGTCACTCGGCTGTGAAGGAGACTCGTGAATGATTTAGCAATTCTATGCAATTCACTCAAACCTACCTCTCTCAGAAAGAACCCAGGAAATCAAGCTGGAAGGAGACAATGGAGGTGCTAATAACAGTGATAAAACTGCTAGGGGCATAAGAAGGGAAAAACAAAAGCTGACCTTCATAGCCAATGGATTGTGGATAATGAAGAGATCGACATAGTCCAGTTGAAGTTTCTTCAGTGACCTTTCCAGGGCTGGGCGAACTAATTCTGGCCTAAAGAAAGTTGTCCAAAGCTGCAGTGAACAAAAGAAAAAGTAGCGTATGATTTCACATATTTGGGGACCAAATTAAACATAACAGTTAGAAATTGACACGTGAGTAACAAAACACTGTGGTCTAAAACTAAAAGAGCTGGGGCTACGTTTGTGTTATTCAGGGTAAATTACATCCTTGATGAGATGCTGAGATTTACTTGTAAGACTGCAATGTAAGAAAACTGTGAATAAAACTTAGATGGAGCAGGAAAATCAACTTTAATGCATCAAGGGTTAATGGCACCATCCTCTGAGAGCAGTCAAGAAATGTCAGGACAGGGGGAATGGAATCTACTGTCCTGTATAATGAATTCCTCAAAACAATTCTGCTGAGAGATGCATCCTAACAACAGGTTGTCATCAGTGTAAACATGCATAGGATGTATCTCCAGAAACCAAAGCTTTGTTTACATTGGAAGAAAGGTTTTCCACGCTAGGAAAATGTTATAACATTCAGGAAACTCAATGCCGAGTTGAAAAAAGAAAAAAGTATTTCCTAGTCTGGCTCCTTTTTCTGAACAATATCGCAACCTCACTTGATATGTCCTGAGAACAATTACTGAAGAATTAATGGAGTGGCCCCAGAGTGCCTTGGGTTATCATATAACAATGACTTAAGTATGATCAATATCATTTTATATAGGAATAATATCTGCTGCTCAGAGACATTGAAGAACTATATCCCACCTTTCACACATTTCAGAGCAAAACTATAGCCTCTTCTATATTTTGATGATGTGCCTTCACAATATTAGGTAATAAATACATTGTTCCTATGTTTTGATAATGTGCCTTCACAATATTAGGTAAAAACATTGTTCAAATTGAGACCACATTGTTTTTCTAAATAATACATCTGAACTGACGGTGGCCTCTGGCCACTGCACACACAGAACTTTCACCTTGGTAGTGTAGAAAATGTCCTCTCTCTTCACAGCGCCATCAGCAGTCTTCTCTCGAATGGGCTTTCCGATCTCCTCCTCGTTTTGGTAGAAGAACGCTGCATCAATGTGACGGAAGCCTACATCAATAGCCACTTTGGTGGCTTCACCAGCCTTGCTCTTGGGGGTCTATAAAACAGGAATAAGAGGAGTCAATCATCTGCCTGACTCAGAGAAAAATCAATAGATTTCCATAGTGGCATTTTCTTTTCTTTTCTTTTTTTNGTGCGGTATTTGGTTTTCTGCTTCTGTGTTAGTTTGCTTAGGATAAGGGCCTCAAACTTCATCCATGTTGCTGCAAAGGACATGATCTAGTTCTTTTTGGTGGCTTCACAGTATTCCATGGTGTTTACGTACCACATTTTCTTTATCTGGTCTACCATGGATGGGCATTTAGGTTGAGCCCATGTCTTTGCTACCCAATAGCATCTTCACTATCTGCTGGCCTCCTGCTTCCCTTTGGATCACGTGGGTTTCCATGATAGACCTGCACACTCTGAGGACAGCAACTAGCCTCCTGTGAGTTTCTACTCCCAAATAAATTAGTGGAATGGGCTTCACCCTGGAGCATGGAAAAATCACATCTCATTCCATAGGAATCAATTGTACACGAATAACCAACAGGAAAACTTCTGACACTGGGAGAAATTTTCTAAGTCACTCAATAGGAAGGACAGGTCAAGTGATACACACACACATACTACACACATATACAGCTGACTGTTGAACAACACAGGTTTAAACTGCACAGTCCCACTTATACATGATTTTTTTTCAATCAAAATTACAAAGTGTGCCTGCTTCTGCTGCCTCCCTTCCCGCTCCTTCACCTCTTCTGCCTCTGCCACCCCAGAGATAGCAACCCCAACCCTTCCTCTTCCTCCTCCTCCTCAGCCTACACAGTGTGAAGACGACAAGGATGAAGACCTTTGTAACAATCTACTTCTACTTAATGAATAGCAAATATATCATCTCTTCCTTATGAGTTTCTTAATAAGAGTTTCTTTTCTCTAGCTTACTTTTCTCTAGCTTACTGTATTATAAGAATACAGTATATCATACATATAACATGCAAAATATGTTTGTGTTGTTAGTAAGGGTTCCAGTCAATAGTTGGCCTGGTTTCACCCAGGATGCAGATGTCACCTCACCAAGCTGGCGTTGCAACGTTTGGACAATAATATGTACACGCTCTGCCTCAAATTTCAAACAGGGGATAGTTTAATGACTAAATCTGAGATGCTGCCCTAGCAAGCTTCCTAGAACAGCAGGACAAAAGACAGAGAACACACACGCAGGAAAAAAACTTCTCATTCCTGCAGTGACTTAAGGTAAAAACACCAATTAGAGTATTAAGGAAGCTTCTTTTTCACTTAGTGCATTTAAAATGCCTGAGTATTAAGCACATGCATGTAGTACAATTTATTACGGTAAATGAGGGGATTATGGGGAGTTTTGTTCTATTCTCTATGGCACTTTTCTGTCTTTTCTAAGAGTAATAAACATTACATAAAACATATATAAGACACACATTATGCCTAATGGATGAAATGGACAATTATGCCATTGGAAACATACTGACCCTTTCTGGTAGCTGTTATCTAGTGATATCTCATGACAGAGTTCTACCAAGATTGAGCCCATCCATTGGTCTCTCATTTTGGGGATAATCCCTCCAAAGCAACCCCAAAGCTGCCCTTACATTACTGTGACCAGAGTGTAACACTTCAAGTTCTCTGCCATGAACTGAGTGGGTGGCTGTATGGTGTGAACTGAGTGGGTGGCTGTATGGTGAGAACTGAGTGGGTGGCTGTATGGTGTGAACTGAGTGGGTGACTGTATGGTGTGAACTGAGTGGATGACTGTATGGTGTGTTTGGGGAGAAACACAATTCAGCCCTTACTGTGATGTTGTACCCCCTAAGTCTTCCCATCGAATTACCTAATGTTTCAAATCACAGTGTCTTCTTACATGGCAAAAGGTTTGGATGGTCGAAACTCCCTGGCAAATACTTCCAGCCCCAACAACCTCACAGCAAAGCTGCCAGCAAGCATTCATGCTGGCTTCCGCTTCCCCTGGCCCTTGGCCCTTCACATTTCTAAGCAAGAGTGGAGTTCAGCCTCCGAACTCTCAGAGTCAACAGCTTATCATCCTCTTAGTGCAAAAAAATATAAGACTCCTCAGCCTCCAGGGGTCCACTTACATGATCAGGAGCATAAGTGCCAAATCCCAGCATCGGCATGAGGTGTCCATCATTCAGCCTCACAGAATGGCTTTGCTTCAGCTCCATCACCACCCACAGCCCAGCTAATCTGACTCTGCCTTTCCTTCCGTATCCTCACTGAGAGCCAGTAGGAGACAAGGTTGCCGCGTTCTTTATTTCCATTAAATACAAGATGGGCGGGGCAGAGATTACAGCTGCCTATAATTTCAAAATGAAGTTGAAATCAATCCATTGACTTTGTTCTGATTCTTCCATGTCTCTACAGGCCTGTCTTACAGGAAAATCGTACAGAAATATTTGCATGCTAGAGGAGTTTGAATTTTCTCTTCAGTGTTGTACACACTTGATTTCTAAGTTAAAAAATTAAACATGCTGAAAGAAACTATCAACAGAGTAAATAGACAACCTATGAAATGGGAGAAGATTTTTGCAAACTATGCATCTGACAAAGGTCTAATATCCAGCATCTATAAGGAACTTAAATAAATTTACATGAATGAAACAACCCCAATAAAAAGTGGGCAAAGGACATGAATGGACACTTCTCAAGAGGAGGCAAACATGTAGCCAACAAACATGAAAAATGTTCAACATCACAGATCATTAGAGAAATGCGAATCAAAACCACAATGAGACACTAACTCACACCAGTCAGAATGGCTATTATTAAAAAGTCAAAAAAATGACAGATGCTGGCAAGGTTGTGGAGAGGAGTAAATGCTTATATACGGTTGGTGGGAGTATAGATTAGATCAGCCATTGTGAAAGACAGTGTGGTGATTCCTCAAAGACCTAAAGTCAGAAGTACCATTCAACCTAGCAATCCCATTAGTGGGCATATACCCAAAGGAATAAAAATTTTTATATTATAAAGATGCATGCATGTATATGTTCATTGCAGCACTATTCACAATAGCAAGGACATAAAATCAACCCAAATGCCCATCAATGATGGGCTGGATCAACAGGATGTGGTGCATGTACACCATGGAATACTATGCAGCCATAAAAAAGAATTAGAACACGCACTTTGCAGGAATATGGATGGAGACAGTGGCTGTTATCCTTAGCAAACTAATGCAGGCACAGAAAACCAAATATTGTATGTTCTCACTTATAAGTGGGAGGTAAATGATGAGAACACATACAGGGGAACAACACACACTGGGGCCTATTAGAGGGTGGAGGGTGGGAGGAGGGAGAAGATCAGGAAAAATAACTAATGGGTACTGGGCTTAATACCTGGGTGATGAACTAATTAGTACAACAAACCCCCATGACACAGGTTTACATATGTAACAAACCTGGACATCCTGAACATGTACCCCTGAACTTAAAATAAAAGTTTTTTAAAAAGCATGCAAATATGTCTTTGATAATTGCAACAGACTTATTTTACAAGGTATAAAACTATCATCAGGCTAGTGATTCTAAACACTAATTTTCCCAGAGGACCTAAGTTAACTTCCTCACCATTCCTTTCATCATAAATCCCACAACAATACCTCGCTGAAAATTTCTTGAACAAAGCCTGACACCTGGTCCCAAGCACACATGTAACAACATTTCTTAGGAAGACTTACTCCTACTTTCATTATCTTTGTCTTCTGTACCAAGGCCCATTTCATTTTTTGATTCTCATTGTCTTGTTTTCTTGAATCCTTTTGGTGCGAAAAACTTGTCTGAAATCATGGATAAATGTCTGTATTCTTGCCTTTCCTTCAGCCATTGCCTCTTTCTGGAACAGCTTTCTCTATCCCACCTAGTTTTCAGCAGTTTAATGACTTCTTACTTATCCAAAATGTACCTCCTCCAACCACACATCCTTTATGACTCCTTCTATGACCTCCCTAGATGAAGTTGATACCCTTCCCTGCATACCTTTTATTGTTATAGCTTCTACCATCCAGACCAAAAAACCACATCATTCAAATTACATTCTCAACTAATAAGGAACTTCTGCTAGATAAAACACCTAACTCATGTTTTCTTTAATGCTTCTATTATGTTGTGCTTCTTGCAACCTGTATTTGTGCCATTTGTATTTTACAGCCAATTATGAAACATACAATTATAATGTATCTTACTTTCAACTCATCCTCTGGCTGGTCAAGGTCAGGACTCTGTCTGATTCCATGAGTCCATTTGGTTGTATTTATCTCAACATTGTGTTTGCTATAAATTTGATGAGAATATCCTTTTATATTCCATTGCTAAAGCTTTTGCACTAAACAGAGATGTTCTGTGTCAAGTCACAAGAAAATTCTGTCTTCATTGATGTGAACTGTCTGGAGTCCACAATTCAACAGGCTAAAAAATTTGTCTAACATTCTTGCAATATTTATCTGTATTTTGCACTAAATGCTTGGCTAATGTGAAAAAACACTGTTTCTCCCCTACTTCTGATGCAGGAGTCTAGGAACTTAGTAGTGAAAGAAAATGGGCCAGTTTCATTCTTTACGAAGCCATAGCAGGACTTCATGCTCCCTGGCCCTATTCTCATTACACTTGCATTAAACATTATCCTAAAACATTTCTAGATTTGATGTCATGCCTTATGGCGTATCGTTTTCAGAATCCATCTTCCCTTTGTAATTGGAAAGATGATTGTCTCTGGTTTCCCACTACTAACGAGACAGGATGGAGCTCCTTGTCTCATGAACCAAGAGAGCTCATTGTTCATGAGACAGGAAGTGGGCAGATGGCAAGATGTTCCACTAGATCCCTGCCTCCCGGTACTCATGCCCTTGGGTAAACCTCTCTTCTTGAGTATGGCTGGTACCTGTGTCTTTACTCTAACCAATAGAATACTGTAACTCCACCAAAAGTAATGCCGTCATTAGGAAAGACAGGATTGCCACTTCAATCACGCTAACCAACTCAGCAGTCTTCTCAGCTTGCAGGCTTTGATAAAATGAGTGGCTTTGTTGGAGAGGCACACATGGAGAGGAACTGAGGCTGGCCTCAGCCCACAAGCCAGCTAAAATCTGAGGCCGTCAAGAACTCAGCAAGGTTGTTCTCCTCTCAGAGCAAGTCTCAGCTATCAGCACCACCCTTTTAGCTGCACTGAAAGAAATCCTGGCGGGTTTTCTCTAGTGCGGACCACCAGATAGGATGATGAGGGGATAAAAATTTCTTCTTTCCCACACCAAGTGAGTTCTTTATCAGAGGAATAAAGGATGTTTGAGCCCTTCCTTATCAAGTATCATCTTGTTTTAAAACGTTTTGCTGAACAGCAAGAAAAATCATTATTTACAGCAAAACTACAAAGAGTTGGATAGAGTCCCAAAACTCTGATAGGAAATTTAACCATACAGAACAAGAGTTCAGCAAGCACGCTGCAATTCACGAGGAAAGGGTAACCCAGGGTTATGAGAGAAATGTGAACATTGCATGGCGATAAAATGCCACACACCTTGCTGTGGTTTGAATGTGTCTATGTGTTGAAAGTATAATCCCCAATGCTGAGTGTAAAGAGATGTGCCCTCTAAGAGGTCACTAGGTCATAACGGCCCTGCTCTCACGAAGCACTGACCTCATTATTGCGAAAATGGGTCCATTATCGTGAGAGTGGGTTACTGTAAAAGTCATTTCGGCCCTCTCTTGTGCTGTCATCCTCTTACCCTTGGTTTCACGCTCCCTGCCTTCTGCCATGGGATGACACAGCACAGATGTCCTCACCAGATGTGGGTCCTGTGATCTGGGACTTTCAAGCCTCCAAGACTGAGCCAAATAACTTTCTATTTTTTATGAGTCACTCAGTCTCAGCTATTCTGTTACAGCAACAGGAAACAGACTAAGACACACCCATATAATCCTCTCTGAATTAAAGGGAGTCCATTGTCAAGCAACAAAGAGAAATGCAGCCCCATTCGCTGGAGAAACACACCTCACCCCTCCTTTACCACCCCACACAAGCAGGGAGCCAAAAAGATCACCTTTCAGAGTTCTCAAAATGCCCTCTGAAAAGTCTGATTCAGACCATGCCTTCTGACCGGGAGTCTGGTTCGTTAAGGCCGCTGTGACAAAGTACTGTACACTGGGTGGGTTATAAACAAAAGACATGGATATCTCACGGATCTGAAAGCTAAAAGTCCAAGATCAAGGTGCTGGCAGACTCAGGGTCTGGCAGGGGCCTGCGTCCTGGGTCACAGACAGCTGTCCTCTCACTGTCCTCATATGGCAAAATGGGCATGAGATCTCTCTGGGGGCTATTTTATCTAAAGCACTGGTGTAGTTTGGATGTTTGTCCCTTCCAAATTCCATGTTGAGGTATGACCTGCATTGTTGGAGGTGGAGTCTAATGGGAGGTTTGGGGTCATGGGGTTGGCCCCTCATGAATACATGAATGCCCTCTCTGGGGAGGGGTAAGGTCTTACTCTATTAGTTCCCAAGAGAGCTGCTTGTTAAACAGAACCTGGCCCCTCCCCTCCTTCCTGCTTCCCCTCTCACCAGGCGATCTCTGCACACACCAGCTCCCCTTCACCTTCCTCCATGCTTCGAAGCAGCCTGAGGCCCTCACCAGAAGCCCAAACCTGAAACTTCCAGCCAGCAGAACTGTGAGCTGAATACACTTTTCTCTAGAAATGACCCAGCTTCAGGTTCTCCTTTATAGCAACAATAAATGGACCAAGAGGGGCTCTAATCCCATTCATGAGGGTTCCACCCTCACAACCCAATCACATCCACAGGACCCACCACCAAATAGCATTACCTTGGGGGTTAAGGTTTCATATATGGCTTTGATGGGGATGGAAAGATTCCCTCCATTGCACAGGGCAAAGGGAGGCCATAGCAGTGGGGTCATTCTCATAATAGTCAGTGTTCTGGGGCTGCTCACTGCCCCTCACTCCCAGGCCTGCCCCACCCCAGTCAAGGCCTTCATGCTGCTCTGGGCCACCTCTCCCAGGTCCTGCATCCCAAGCAAAGGTGCAGACTCAATTGAGATCTCCTGAGGCTCACTCCCTGCCCTGTAACAAGATGGCCATGTCCTTGTCAAGTTCTTCTCTAGGAAAATGTGGGAGTCACATAGAGACTTGTACCTACCTGTGTAGAGGTTGTCCAGAGCCTCCTGTCAACCCCCTCTCTCATCATTGGTTTTTGGCTTCAGTCTCCCCTTCCTAGTGATGTCTTTGTCCCTGTGCCCCTCTAATCAAAGTAGCTCCCCAGTCCCCACTGTGTCTCTCCATCTCACTCCTCTGTTTTAGTTTCTTCAGAACAATTGTGACCAGAGCAATTGCCTGAATTATTCACTCATTTTGTGGTGTGTTTTCATATTTATTGACTGGCTTCTCCAACACTAATCGCCGCACCTAGAAAAGCTCCCTAGTGCGTGGTCAGTGCTCTACAAATATTTGTGGAATGAATGAAATTGAGCTCTAAGCATGGCCACAGTGGGGTTTTTAAGTTTTTCTGTGCTCTGTTCTTATTTTCTGCGATCTCCAAACTGTTTCTAAATCCTTATTAAAGGTTGCATCCAACACTGTTTTTTGCAGTGGGAAACTGAGAGTCCCACGTTGCACTCAAACAGAGCAGCAAAGCAATCGTCATCCCTCCCCTTGGGGCTGGGACTAACAGCAGGGCCTTCCTCAGCAGAGTACAGCTATGCCCAGCTGAGTGACAAACGCTCTAGTCACAGAACACAGCAGCACAGCAGGCCGGCATGGTGGCCACAGGGAGAGTTCACGCATGGCTGCTTGTGGACAGGTGCAGGGTGGCAGCCCTGAGGAGGTTCAGAGGTGACCAGGGACATCTTGAGGGAACAGCATCAGTCATGAACCAGGATATAAAAATCCATGCTTCTTATTTGAACAGAAGATGTGTCATCAGACGATGGGAGTATCTACAAAGAAGCCAGTCAGGAAACAAGCAACCCAGAGGCTTTTAAACACAGGAAACCCCTACCCTCCTAGGCTAGAGAAGCAGAGGAGGCAGTGCTGGAGGCAGAGCCCTGGGACCCTGGAAGCAGCAGCAACCACGGAGGGCCTGAGGGAGGCAGCCAGGACGACTGGAGAGATGGAAGCTGCTGCTGTGTCCCCCAGAGAAGGGAGGTATGGCACCGGGACTCTGGCTTCCCTTTCTGCTCTCAGCAGCGCCTCACAGTAGCCAAGACCAGCTGGAAGGCAGCAGGCAGAGAAGGCAGTACCCAGGACTAAAGAGGCTGTCCTTCTGGGCTACAGCAGAGCAGGAGAGGGAGGAGGAGGTGCACTGAGCAGACAGGAATGTCAGTCAATCAGGCTGACCCTGGCCCTGCCTCCTCAATGGGATATCAATGAAATGCCGCCTTCTTCCGCAGTTCAGGCTGATGGGGCAGGAATGCTGGGTTATGTAAAGTGTCACAGTGTTCACTGAGGTGGATAACATGAAAAGTTATTTGTTCCTGGGAAAAAATTCTTAAATCTCATTAAGGCTTCTTAAGCATTCAAAAAATTGAAGCCACCTTTCCCAGATGTTCGGATTAACAGGTGGGGCTAGATAGCCTACCTGAAATTCAGTTCCAGAAATATTTACTGAGTGTCTTTTACATGCAACTGTTCCTAGTGTTTTTTGTTTTTTTTTTTTTTAAGTCAGGTATGTTAAGAATAAGTCCAAGAGTCCCACGTTCAATTTTGTGAGGCTATATCTTCACATTTTTCCCTGGGCTGGGACTAAAACAGCCTTCCTTGAAACTAGGACATGGGAGTGACGGTATTAGGGCAATTGCATCATGATGAAAGAATACCCGAGACTGGGTAATTGATAAAGAAAAAGGGTTCAATTGGCCCATGGTCTGCAGGCTGGACATGAAGTATGGTGCTGGCATCTGCTTCTGGGGAGGGCCACAGGGAGCTTACAGTGATAGCAGAAGGTAAGGGGGAGCCCGTGTCTCACATCACAAGAGTGGGAGCAAGAGAGACCAAGGGGGGACAATGCCACACACTTTACACAACCAGATCTCCCAGAAACTCACAGCAAGAACTAACTCATCACAAGGGGATGGCACTGAACCATTAATGAGGGATCCCATCCATGATCCAATCACCTCCCACCAGGCGCTGCCTCCAGCACTGGGGATTACATTTCTGCATGGGATTTGGAGTGCACAAATACCCAAAATATATCAGTAATTATTGCTGAATTTTGAAGCCCCTGGTCCCAGGGGTAAACACTTTCCCAAACTGTGGCCAAGAAGACCAAGGAAGGATTTCCTATCTCTCTGGGGTATGGATTACACCAGGGATAAACATCAGGTGTTTGAGTGCCAACAGCTCTGCCATTTGTAGGTTGTAACACATGATCAGAAGAATGCAACATACTGAATAGTTTGCTAAGGTTGCAGAGTTTGGCCTGAGCTAGGAGTGTGCATTCTTCACCAAGGTCTTCCTCAGAATCCATGCCATGGGACCTGTGCTTGCCGAAGGGGGATAAGCCACAGCTGAAGACACTCCAACTTCAGAGAATACAGCTGCCCTTTAATACTGAAAAGCTTGCTGCCTTCAGCACCCCGAGTTTTCTCCCAACCTTGGATGCTCTACATGTGTGAACTGCAGGAAAAGAGGAGACACCCAGCATCCAAGAGAGCAGTCGGGAGTAACGGCCATTATGAAGAATTGTTGGAGGTTCCTCAAAGAGCTAAAAATAAAACTACCACTTGATCCAGCAATCCCACTACTGGGTATGTATCCAAAGAAATGAAATCAGTATGTCAGAGAGATACCTGCACTCCACAGTAGCCAAGATATGGAACCAACCTAAGTGTTGATGAACAGATGAATGCATAAAGAAAACGTGTTATAAACGTGTTATAAACCATAGAATATTATATTGTTTCTTTTTCAACCAATTTGTTATTTGCATATGGAAATGCAACTGAGTTTTGTATGTTGATTTGGCATTCAGCACCTAATTCCCCAGCTTCCTTCTCCTGTCGCAGAGCCTCAGGTTGGCATACCAAAATAACATATCAGCCTGAGTCCCAGAATGTCCACCTAGAGCAAAGCCTGGACACTATGAATGACAGACAGAAGTTCATTTTGTTAAGCTGGTGAGATTTGGAAGTTGTTACTTCAGCGTAATTTAATCTATCCAAATACTCCAACCTTGACTCAGTTGCCTGCAAACATGTTTGGTTTCAAACACTGTATTAGCTCGAGCTCAGTGCCAGAAATAGTTCTATGCTTTTTAAGCAGAAATGAGACAAAGAATTTTGGTTGCTTAGAAAACACTGGTAAGGCCTGGAGATGGAAGCTTAACATGATCTCTAGGAACTGCTCCAAGAACTGTGTGTACCTCACCCCGCACAGGAGAGTCTGCACCTGCCCCATCAGGAAGGCTACCTTGCAAATCCTTGCATTCAAGAACATACCTCCATCCACAGCTATGATGGCCAGAATCGGGAAGCCACAGCCACACAGTGCCCTGGACACAGGAGCGCAGTAACCACGGCACAGCAGGTGGTGCGGTGAGTGTAGCCACCCACATCTACCTGTGGTCACCTTGGAAGCCAGAGGCTGTGTCTGCCACCTCTTTCGCTTTCACTGCCAGCAGAAAGCACCAAATGCCCTAGGATTTTGGCTGCTGCTGCCTTTCAAGTCTTGTTTGAGTGCTTCAAAATGGCAGAACCCAATAAGCATCTAGAAGTCATATTTGCAAGGTCTTTCTATACTGTCTTAACCTCTTTGTGCTTGGCCAATTTTGCCAATGTGCCTTTATTTGTTTATTCAGTTTGATATATCCTAATCTTGTGATTCCAGAGAATGGAATTCATTTGACTTTCTATAGGTTATGCTGTATTTCATTAATTGCACATTTTTTCACATAAAATGAAATCAGGATGCATCTTAAAGTTGATAGCATGACAGAAGTTAGTTGGCAGAGTTTTTTCTTTCTTAGGCAGTGTATAAAATAATAATGCATCTTACAATTGTCAGCATCTTATATTTGAAGAACCCACATACCCAAGAGGGAATGTAGCCCTGCCAACACCTCAATTTCAGACTTCAGAACTGTGAGAGAATAAGTTTCCATAGTTTTAAGCCACCCAGTTTTGGTCAATGTGTTATAGCAGTTCTAGGAAACTGATATAAGTGTACATGAGGCAAGCAGGAAAGATTATGCCAGAAATTACTGTGAATGAAGCAACAGGATGTGAAATAACTGGTGTTTTTGAAACACTGAGACAAATTTAGTGTGTCTGGCATGAGGCAACCAAGAGTGGAATGGGTGTGGACAAGGGCTCCATCATGAGGACAGTCTGTGCTTTTCAAGGGTTAGCAAGGCAGGCCTGACCACAGCTGCCTTCACTGGGAGGGAGGGAGGCCTCAGAGGGTAACCCCAAATGTTCCACCAGGTTCAAAGCCAAGCCACAGGGAGGCATCAGCCTGACAAAGAAAGGAAGGGGGAAGTAATCAGGAAAAAGCAGAAGGCTGTTCCTACCAAAAGCCACACTAACAGGACAACAGGTTCATCATTGTTGGAAAATCAACCATGAAGAAAGTCATCAGTGACGGGCAATGGAGCACAGTTGAAGACATCCTGGCTGCAGATTCCAGAGATTCCAGGGCTCTTCACTCAAGCTTATCTTTCTTTCTTTTCAATATTTGTGGGAGACATACCTTACCCCAAAGAGACATGAATATCACAGAAATTTTAGTCTGCAGATTTAAAATTTGTGGATGAAGCCGTCTTTCACAACCTCAACATGTATACTGGACCATGGTTCTGCCAGGTCAGTCCTGCAGCCACAAAAGAGAGGACCAGGAAAGAGGTTAGGGGAAGGAGGCATCCCAGGCATGCAAAGGCAAAAGATATTCTTAGACCGTGGGTCCCAGGAGCTGCACAGTGAAGGCATGACCAGCTGGGTTAATAATCTGCTCTAGAAACTTGTCAGCTTCTTTCTTGAGGTTTATAGGAGAGATCTTTAACATACACACACACACACATACACATATGCACGTGCATGCATACATATACACCCATACACACATACACACACATACACATACATCTATGCACATATATACATACATGCACACACATATACATACATGCACACACATATACACATATACACATGCATGCATATATACACACATATACATATACACACTGTGATGGTTAATTTTTTTTTTTTTTTTGAGACAGAGTTTCACTCTTGTTGCCCAGGCTGGAGTGCAATGGTGCGATCTCGGTTCACAACAATCTTCGCCTCACAGATTCAAGCAATTGTCCTGCCTCAGCCTCCAGAGTAGCCAGGATTACAGGCATGTGCCACCACGCTCAGCTAATTTTGTATTTTTAGTAGACACAGGGTTTCTCCATGTTGGTCAGGGTGGTCTCAAACTCTCGACCTCAGGTGATCAGCCCACCTCGGCCTCCCAAAGTGCTGGGATTACAGGCATGAGCCACCGTGCCCGGGCAATAGTTAATTTTAAATGTTAACTTGACCAGGCTAAAGGATGCCCAGATAGCTGGTAAAACATTATTTCTGGGTATGTCTGTGAGGGTGTTTCCAGAGACATTAGTATTTTAGTTGAATTGACTGNGAGACAGAGTTTCACTCTTGTTGCCCAGGCTGGAGTGCAATGGTGCGATCTCGGTTCACAACAATCTTCGCCTCACAGATTCAAGCAATTGTCCTGCCTCAGCCTCCAGAGTAGCCAGGATTACAGGCATGTGCCACCACGCTCAGCTAATTTTGTATTTTAGTAGACACAGGGTTTCTCCATGTTGGTCAGGGTGGTCTCAAACTCTCGACCTCAGGTGATCAGCCCACCTCGGCCTCCCAAAGTGCTGGGATTACAGGCATGAGCCACCGTGCCCGGGCAATAGTTAATTTTAAATGTTAACTTGACCAGGCTAAAGGATGCCCAGATAGCTGGTAAAACATTATTTCTGGGTATGTCTGTGAGGGTGTTTCCAGAGACATTAGTATTTTAGTTGAATTGACTGAACCAAATTTTAAATCCATAAACTGAGCAGAAAAAAATCACCCTCACCGATTTGGAAGGGCGTCATCCAATCCTTCAAGGGCCCACATAGAAAAAAAAGGCAGCAGAGGGGCTGACTCACTGTCTTCTGGGAGCAGGATACCCACCTTCTCCAGCCTTTGGCTGCTGGCACTCCTGGTTCTCTGGCCTTCATATGGATCAGGACTCACACTGGCAACTCTCCTGGCCCATGGGCCTGGGTTTGGACCACATTGCACCACCAGCTTTCCTGCATCTCCCGCCCACAGATGGCAATTCACAGGACTTCTCAGCATCCCTAATCCTGTGAGCCAATCTCTCACAGTAACTCTCTTTCTACACGTGTAACTAGATCTCCTGTTGGTTCTGTTTCCCTGGCGAACCCTGACTAACACATGCCCTAGAGTGGCATTCACCTGCCTGCAAATGCCTACTCTCTTCTGTTCCCTACAGTTCTCCAGCGTTCGTAGGCCACTGCTCAGAGACCACAGGCAGCACCCCTGCCCAGGCGCAAAACACGTCTGCTCAGTTATGGGAACTCCTTCACAAACTCATCAATCGGATGGTGATCAGTCCTTTCGCTGCACCCTCAATAAGCCAACAATTTATTCCTTCAAAGAGATTAAAGCAAAACTGTGGGTTTATTACTTGTCTGTAAGTATTTCAGCTCTCCTTCCCAAAGAGTGTTTAGAAACTAGCTTTTGTTGTTATTTCCTTCGGAGTTTTTTTCAGTTTTTTTTTTTTTTTTTTTCTGTTTTATTTATACTTTTTACAAATCAAGAGCTGACTTTCAGTAGATCACAGCAAGGGAGCTGCTCTGCTATGTAGAAAGCTCTGACCCAGAAGTAGGTTGTCTACAAATGATTTAGGTTCACCATGAACATGCATTGTGTGACGGGCCAGAGTTTCGACTATTGTTAGGGAATTCTTAAACATCTGTGTCACTGTCTCATGTTTATGTACAGATCTGTCTTTTGTCTCTTCACCACAATCTCCCTGAGAAGAAAGCAAGCCTCTCACCCAAGTTCTCGAGATGGATAATTTCTCTCTTCCTCAATTAGAACTATAACAAACCAGCTCTCTTGGGCTGTTCTTGGGCTGTTTTTGCAAAACAATTTCCTCAGGAAGTCCAAGTAGACTGTCCCTCTATTGTTCTGGCCATTTAATATTTTAAACAAGGTCCCCTTTCTCTGCTAACACAGAGTGATCAAGGCAAAAATAGCTTGGAACGTGTTCAAGTTTGCGGTATCACTCCACATGACTAACAGTTGTTTGTTGGTTTGTTTGTTAATGTTGTTGGAGTTTTTCTGACACAGGGTCTCATTCTGTTGCCCAGGCTGAAGTACATGGGCATGATTATAGCTCACTGCAGCCCCAGTCTCCTGGGATCAAGCAATCCTCTCACCTCAGCCTCCTGACTAGCTAGGAATACAGTCATGCACCACCATGCCTGGCTGATTTTTTAAAATTTTTAGTAGAGATGAGGTCTCACAGTGTTGCCCAGGCTGGCCTAAAACTCAAGTGATCCTTCCACCTCGGCCTCCCAAAATGCTGGGATTAGAGGCATAAGCCACTATGCCTGGCTATGAATAATAGTTGTATCTCTTCAGGGTGCACAGTGTCATTAACTTTTGTATTTTGTGGAAATTTAACAAGTCCTGACAGGCATAGCAGTATGCAGGATTGCAAATTATCTGAAACAATCATGAGGTTTGTAGATTACAGAAAATCTGATGACATTAACCTGTCACGATCTATAAAATATGCTAGCTTTTGATCACCCTGGAAGATATTTTATTTTATTCCTCATTCTATTGCTGTGCCAATGGGTGAAAGTCTCATTCATCCTTTGCTCCTGTCAGTCTGTGTGTGTCTTCTTCCTGAATTTTGGTGACGTTTTCTCTTTACCATTATCTTGATAGACACTCACCTCCTCGTCCTTTTGCCAGTAAGTTAAATACAGTCTCCTTTGCATCCATCCCACATTCAGGGCAACTGCACAAAAACAGGCAGTGATGGAAACAAATATGGCAAATATCAAAGCCATAACTCCTGCTTACCTTATCAATTGCTCTGAGTAACAGCGGTGTACTCCTCAGAGAAATCCTACTCATCACTGGAAAGTGTCCTAACAAACCCTATTGGTTCAGAACATTGTGTACCTACCCCTGAGTCATTGAGAACAGGATGCTTTCTTACCAAAGAAACCTATAAAGTTCAATTACACTCTTTCCGGTGCTACCAAATCCATTCATCTGAATTGTAACGGGTCCTGAGTATCACAGACAATTTCACTTAAGTTGAATGCACATTTATAGAACATTTTAAAGTGTACAAACCATTCTCAAAAACATGAACTCATTCATTGAAAGCATGCTCTCTAGAACCCAAATCATAGCTCTTTTCTTTTAAAATCCCTGGTGTTGTCTCTACATGAGATGGCTTTTCTTATGGAAAGTTGTAGAGCAAGACAGCTGGTAAGCCTTGTTGTCTGCTGCATTTGACCTTGCAGAAATCAATATTATTTTACAATATTGTCACAATATGACCACAAATTCATTTCTATACAGAAGACCCTGAATATATGTCACAGAAAAAATGTAATCCATAATTCAGATAGTTCTTATCACTAGGACTATGAAATTCCTCAGGTGGTAATAATTCCAGTAGAAATTCAAGATGTTATATTTTATGCATATAATGCCTAATTAGATCCAGTAAAGGCTACATCCTTTTGAGAACATGTTGGACCAACTGAAACTTCAAAACTAAAATCTAGAAACTCAACTAAATTTGTTGTTAGTGTTTCAAAAGCTCCTGGGCAACTGTCATACTATATTTGTGTAGTATTTGATGTCTTTATCTCTCCTTTGATTTTTCTGGAAAGTAACAAATTTAGTAACCATCTCTACCATCCAAATAAAATTGGGATATCTTTATTTCCTTGCCAATTCCAGATATTGGCTACACTCTAATAGAATTTACTCTCATTTCCTTCAATCCTCTCATCATTTAAAGGAAATCCTCTAAAATGTCTCTGTTCAAACATCTCATAGATCTTTCAGTTTCCTTGCAGAATCACATAGGACAGTTTACTGACCCCTGATTTGGTGAAAGCGTTTGTAGTCTTTTGGGTACTTTTGCTCCCATTAGTCATTTTCAGGAGTTGGTCTGGAAATGTCTGCTGTCCCTTCAGAGACAAAGCAATATTGTCTGTGAGTTTAAAAGCCAAACTCTCTCTGTAATAAATATGTCACATATTAATCAAGGAGCTGCCCAGTTTTTATTTATTCATTTAGTTTTTAGAGATGGGGTCTCACTGTGTTACCCAGGCTAGACTCAAACTCTTGGGCTTAAATCATCCTTCCACCTCAGCCTCCCACATGCCTGGGACTATAGGGGTATACCACCACGCCTAGCTGCCCTATTTTATTTTTTTTTTTTTTTCTTTGAGATGGAGTCTCACTCTGTTGCCTAGGCTGGAATGCAGTGGTGCAGTCTCGGCTTACTGAAACCTCTGCCTCCCAGGTTCAAGCGATTCTCCTGCCTCAGCCTTCTGAGCACCTAGGAGCCCTGAGCCCTTAACGTCAAGACTGCAGTGAGCTGAGATCGCGCTACTGCCCTCCAGCCTGAAAAACAGAGCAAAGACCCTGTCTCACACACACACACAAACACACACACACAAATTAAAAGTATTGTCCAATGTTGATGTCAATTTTCTAGAACTGTAGTATGCAGAATTCACTTTATTAAATTGATATTTCAACAAACAATGAATGTGCATTTGTCCACCAGTCTTATTCTACTCATGATTCTTTAAGGATCAGTGACAATGGCTCAGCAACTTCTCCCCAGCTTAGGACCTGGAACAACTTCTATTCATTTCAGTCAACATTGACTGGATTTCTAACCTGAACCAAAGGATAAGTACATTTTTTGAACTTGAAGTCTGCTTTACAATCATGTCATCTAGTTTATCTTCTAATTTCCTTTCCCCTGCCCTTTTTAAAACCAAATTACTGCTTTAAAACCAATTATTTTCTTTGACATATATTCAGGGCCTCCTGTATAGAATTGAATTTGTGGTCATATTGTGACAATATTGTAAAAGAATATTGGTTTTGAACCAAATAAATTATTGAACCAAATAAAATAATATTGATGATGAATATTGTCTTAAAACCAAATATTGATGAAAATATTGGAGATGAAAGGAAAACAGATGGCAGATTAGACTTTTATGTATCACCATTTACTTTATGTGAAATTTTAAATCTCCATTTTCTCTCAACTGCACTGGTTTTTATAAAATATGTTAAAGCCATTTTTGCCTTAAGTATGAAAGCATGAGCTTGTTTAGCTTCCCTAGCAATGTGCGTTTGGCCATTGCTATGTTTTGAATGTTTACATCCCTCCAAAATTCATATGTTGATTCCTACCCTCAAGGTGATGGTATTAAGAAGTGGGGCTTTGGAGTTGATGAGATCATGAGGATGGGGCCCTCATGAATGGGATTAGTGCCCTTAGAAAAGAGGCCTAAAGGAGCTTGTTTGCCCCTTCTGCCATGTGAGGACTGAGTGAGAACCAGGAAACAGACCCTAACCTAACACCAAACCTGCCTTAGCCTTGATCTTGGACTTCCCAGCCTCCAGAATGTTGAGAAATAAATTTCTGCTGTTTATAAGTCACCCAGTGCATGGCATTTTTGTTAAAGAAGCATAAACAGACTGAGACAGCCATGATCACTCTAATTTTTTTTAAATATTTCCTTCACATTTGCACAATTCAAGAGCAGGTGCTGACTGGGAGAGCCTTCCCTTCCTTAGAGAAGAGCGAGCTGCTTTTTCTGATTATGGAAGGGCTTGTTTACCTGCCGTAGGATTTGCAATCAAGAACATTACCTTCCCCAGGGGCAATTCTACCCCCTCCAGCCACCACACCACTTTTAAATCAAAATAGACCCTCTCTCTTTTCACCTATTGCTCACTTTCCCCTGATTAAAACAAAAAAATAAAAGAGAACCAGTACAAGCCTACATACATGCACACACAAACAAGCACATACCACAAGAACACACTCATGCACCCATGCATACACACATGAACACGTACAAGCACACACACACACACGTAGGCATGCAGACACTTTTAACCTCTTCCTATACTACATCTGTGTTACATTATCCCCACCAGTTTTTTTTTTCAACTTTTAATGAAAGCTTGTATACAAGATTACTTTATTCCTGCATCTTCTCAATTGTTTTCTCCTTGTATTTGCCCTTTTCCTTTCCTACTTGGTGAGATTTGGCTTTCCATGCAAGGACCTTTTTGCGGTCTTTGTCCAGTTTTAGTCTACTGATAACCCCCTTGCTGGTGGGAAAGTCTACACAGACAGTTGTGTCGTTAGCCTTTTCCTGCTGCACCCATTCAATGTAGATGACATGTTTCTCTCTGTAAATCTGGACTACTTTGCCAATTTGCTGACCTTTATGGTGCCCTCACACAACCTGAACTTCATCATCCTTTCAGATGGGCATGGATCAAACACTGTACTTCTGTCTCAGCTCTTTGGAAAAAGGGGAGGACATAACAGTTCTGTGAATGTGGGAAGGCGCGTTGAAATGCCTTTTGCAGTTACTGCTTCAGTCAGAAGTCACAAAGAGATTGAACTTCATTTTGGCCACTCCCACTTCAGTGATGGCCACAAAGGGCCCCACTGGTTATTAATGTCTTTTTTCAACTCAAACGTTTAAACTATATAGCCTGGCATATTGTAGAAGAGAATCGTGCAGCATTAACTATTAGCATCTCACGCTCACGTGCACAGAAATATTCAGATTACAAAAATATACCAATTTATAAAGATTAATATTAACTCACTGTAATTTTTCAAAGACTCACAATTATTTGATCAATTTCAGGAGAAACTATTATATTTTTGTACTATGTTCATGCCAAATGCCTAAGACTAATCGGTTTCTCTTACTTTGTGACTGATTCTATGCCTCAGTATTTAAAAAATTCTCCTATAATAATTGGAAAGGTGAACAGAAGTGATTAGATTTGTCTTAGCAGTATCTCTTACTTTGCGAATCTTCACGTGAATCTTCAATACCTCTTATTTTGTGAATCTTCATCAAAATCTGAAGTATTCCCATTACTTTTAGGAAAAGAACCAAATGCTTAACATGATCCACATAAGATCACATAATGTATATATCTCTGTATGCTCACTTTGTATTTTATCATCAATATTTGCTGCAACAAAACAAAACCAACTTCCAAGATAAGGTCCAGCATATGTGGACTTCCCAGCAAATTTTAGTTAATGCTGCCCTCTAATGCCTGGCTCTGATATTACATCAGCTCAGGGTTTTGACCAAAAACAGACACAAATGAGGTCGCCTAAGGAGACTTTAGCAATCATTGCCAGGTTCCCTTTGACTAGCTCATTCCACAGATGAGCAAACTGAAGCCCAAAAACTCAGGTGTTTCTCGCACGATCACACAGCGAATGACCGTCAGAAGGAGTTAGAACACAAAATTGCTGTCTTTCCCCAGACAGGGCATGTGAGGTGTGACCACAGGGCTCTAGGGTTGGTGCCTCACCCGTTAGGCTTTCTGAAATTCACAAACTGCAAAGCATGACACTGCCCATAGGAATCTGTTACAGGAAACGAGAAAGGATTCTGACATAGCTCAGTTAAGAAGCAACCGGAATTCATGCAGCCCGGGTCCTTGTGAGAGACAATTAGAATATTATACCAGAAAATTTGGAGAGTTAGCAGAGACCAGGTGCTGTGCGGTTTTGTGTACTCAACTCAGGATTTCTAACTTAATCCTGATGATGACTAGCTATTGAAGGCCTCTAAGCAAATTGAAGAAGGTCACTCCGACTCAAGGGTATAGGGCGGCTCTGGAGACAGGAAGACCAGCAAAGCTTTACTTTGTCAGTCCAGGGTACCAACAATGAGGACTGCAGGACCCCTACTTTTCTAGTTTACAGAGTGTATTAGGCCGTTTTCGTGCTGCTGATAAAACAAACATACTGGAGACGGGGCAATTTACAAAAGAAAGAGGACTTACAGTTTCACCTGGCTGGGGAGGCCTCACAATCATGGCGGAAGGCAGAGGGGGAGCAAGTCATATCTGTGAATGGAGGCAGGCAAAGAGAAAGAGCTTGTGCAGGGAAACTCCCACTTATAAAACCATCAGATCTCACGAGACTTACTCACTATCAGGAGAACAGCACAGGAAAGACCCACCCCCATGATTCAATTACCTCCCACCAGGTCCCTCCCACAGACATGGGAATTCAAGATGAGATTTGGGTGGGGACACAGCCAAACCATATCACAGAGCTAGTGGGAAGATGGTATTATTGGGCTGTCTAGAGGACACAGGAGAAGGAGAAAGGGTTGTGAGGCCAGAAGAACAATCACTGTATGGACGTGCTGACCTTGAAGGTCGTATACACAAATGTGAACCTGACAGAGCCAATTCTTCAAGATGGACCCCACGCAGCTAACCAGGCACAAATTTTAAATACAGTCAAGCAGGCGTTTGTTGACTGGAGGTCACACAAGCACCTGAGTTGCCCAAAACACACACCTTTATTTAACTTTGGAACTTTCAGAGCTCACTTGAACCAACCAATCAGAGCTTACCTGAATCAACCAATTAGAGCTCACCTAAACCAACAAAGGTGAGCTCATCTGAACCAACCAATCAGAGTTCAGCTGTATCAACCAATCAGGGCTCAGGTGTGTTGACCAGTTTGAATTTTCATTTGCATAATTGAACCTGATTGGGCAGAAACGTTTGCTATAAAACCTAGCCCCAGCTACTTGGGAAGCTGAGGCAGGAGAATCACTTGAACCAGGGAGGTGGAGGTTGCGGTGAGATGAGATCATGCCACTGCATTCTAGCTTGGGTGGCAGCAAGACTCCATCCCTCAAATAAAAAATAAAAATAAAATAAAATTTTAAAAAACACCAAACCCTACCTTTGTTCTCTGGAACACATCTTTGTTTACACCAGAGGCTGCATCTCCCTCGTTTGTCAGTTGTTTGCTGGAATAAAGTCTCTTTCCTCCAATTTCCTTCCCAGAGAACTTTTCCTTACAACCTCAGAAGACAGCCGGATGGAAATACTTAGTAGGTGTTGAAATATTAGGCTGAAGCTCAGGAGCAGGGGACAGATTTCAGTTACAGATTTTGCACCTAGATACATTTAATGTAATTTTGAAAATTATCATAGTCATTATGTAATGAATTATGTAATAAAATTAAATAAGTTAAATAACTGAATAAATTAATTAAATAAAAATATGTAATAAAAGTGTCCAATATAATTATGTAATGTAATATAAAATATAATTTTAAAATTCTAGTTGTTACACCGAGATAAGTCTGCCTTGGAGGCAGGGGGAGCTGCCCAGGAAGACTGTAGAATGAGAGGCCAGGAAGACAATTGGAGAACCCACATGTTGGCGTCGGCAGAATCCACACAGGAAATGAAGGAAAGGTAGATCCATTAGAACGATATTGATAGGATCTCACATCGCAGAAGAGGGGAGCAGTTGTGAGAAAAATATGCTCAACACTGACAAATAGCTGGGGGGGAAACGTGTTAACTCCACACTGCCAACTGAGGAAACAGCAAGAAGCTGTTGCTTAAAGCCACCAAAGCTCCTGGAACATTACAAGTTGCCCAAACAAGAAGGGACCAGTATGAAGAAAGGGAAAAGGAACACAGGGACCCCTGAGGCTGCATCCCAACAGAAGAGGACCATCCTAGAGGAGAAGGAGCTGTCAATCCTCATTGTCACCACAGCCTGCTTTGTAGAGGGCACGGTCACTTTTCAACACGTGAGGTGGGAGGTTCGAGAGCTCTAAGTGGGTATTCAAATCAATAGTATAATCTAAATTATAACCTGACTCTGATTGGGGAGTGTGGTGACTAATGTATTTGGGGAAGAAGATCATTGCTGCATATGCCAAATGACAAACAGATGACACAAGTTAGCGAAGTTTTTTGTTTTGTTTTTATTAAAGAATGCTTAGTGCTAATGAGGATATGGTGAAATAACTCTCTACTCAAGAGTGAAAATTAATATTAACCTTTTGTACAACAATTTTGCAATATATATCAACCTGTTTACATCATTTGATATAGTAATTCCGATTCTAAGATTTTTCATTAAGTAAATAATTTATAACATGGAGAAAGCTTTATGTTTATCTCAGGGTTATTTATAATAGGAAAAAACTAAATTCAAACTACATTTTTCATGACAGGGGAATTATTGAGTAAATTATGGTACACACCTCAAATGGAAAATCAGGCAAATGTTACAAATAATAACTGAAAGTTTTTAATAACTTGGAGAAATAGTAATTATATAACATTAAGTAGAAGAAATGATATAAAATTTTATATGCATTATTACATCAGTTTTTTTAAGTCCATATAAAAAATTCACAAGATGCTAAGTAAAATATTCTCTGCAAAGAAGAACTAAGATGATATATTTCCTTCTCTTTCAAGTTTTCCTTACTCATCCTGCAACATTTTATAATCAGAAAAGTCATCCGGGCATTCAGGGATGAGAGCTGTTAGAAGGATTCCAGGAGTCTCACAGGCTAAAGCAGGTGAGGAGGGCTTCATGAAAGTCGTGGGACTTGAATTAGGATCTGACGGGAAAAAAAATTATACACTGAAGAGGAGTGAACGTTCCCGGCATGTAGAATGACGACAACACGAACAAGATGGGGTGGTGACTTAGGTGCAAAGGGTTGACCAGTTGGCTGGAGAGAAAGGAGTTTTTTTGTATTGGAATATTGGGATTTAAGAGTAATCAGATGAATATAAGATTGATGGAATGGAAGAAGAAAGCTATTGAATAGTTTTGATCAACAAAGGGCTTATGTGTTTTCTTCTAGCTTTAATTCTGATTAAACCCTCAAAACAATGGTTGGCATAGAGAGTGTTTGACAAACATTTGTGGGATGAATGAATGAGGAAACAAAGTCCAGGGTAGAAAACATTCTCTAAGTGCCATTTAAATACGTTTATTTTCCTCTGCAATCAGGTGTCTCTCCAAGATGACACAGTAAGGTAGCCTCTCCACCTTTCAGCTCTGCTAATTTGCAAGTCAGATATATTGAGCTTCTGAAAATTTCACAGACCCACTCTCCCTTGGAAAAAATGACAGAGATAAAGTAAATGAAATAATTACTTCTCTACTGTTCACCAGGGTTGGGTATTACTCAGCTGAGGAAAATGATGATGTGTGCAATTTACAAGTTTAAAAAAAAAAAAAACACTAAACAAAACCTCTATGTAAAATTTCAAATTAAAAGCTTTTCCTAAGCATGGGATTTATCTATTTCACAATGAAGACTGCATATTTTTCATCTTCCTTTCTAAATAGCTATTGATTACATTCAATTAATTCAGAATCTGATATAAAAAGATTTTCCTAAGACCTAACTCTCCAAAGAGCTAAAAATGATGTCCAGGGGTTTGAAGCCAAGTCTTACACCAAAGCCCACGGGCTCCACCATCAGTCATCCTGCCTGCTGCCTCTCACATCTGCATTTGCAGCTGGCTGGTGCTGTGAGTTGCTCCATCGGCCCTTACCTCCACTCCACCCTTGGATTTACATTGTCTTGAGTTCTTGTATCTTACAAAATGTATAAGCTGTCAATCAGCTAACCTGAAAACCCAACTCTAACTCATGACCAACAGACAGAAGAGGATAAGCATGCTCCCACCCAAAGCCCTTTTTCTACACAAGCGGCCAAGCACTGCTCTGTCCTCAGACCTCATCTGCCTGAGCTTCCATACATTATTGTTCACCACCCCTCTTTCTAAAAATTCACCATTTGGCTTCTTCAAGTATTTCTTAAAACGTGATTCTTGGTCCTCTTCCTTCCTTCTTTACTCTCTTATATGTGTAAGACATGCAATGCTGCACATTTAATCCTATCAGGAAGGGTGATGAGGCATAAAGAGGACAGATTTGGAATCAAGCAAACATAGGTTTTCCGTATGTGCTGTGTGTGTTGGTTCGGTTTGTGTGTTTTTTTGGAGACAGGGTCTCACTGTGTCACCCAGGCTACAATGCCGTGGTGCAATCATTGCTCACTGCCCCCTTAACTTCCTGGGCTCAAGTGATCCACCTCAGCCTCCCGAGTAGCTGAGACTATGGGTGTGTGCTATCATGCCTAATTTTTTAATTTAATTTTTTTGTGGAGACTGGGTCTCACTGTGTTGCCCAAGCTAATCTCAAACTCCTATTGTCAAGGGATCCTCCCACCTTGGCATCCCAAAGTTCTGGGATTACAAGCATGAGCAACCAGGCCCAGCCAAGCATATGTGGGTTTGAATATCAGTTCCACTACTTACTGTTCTCTATTGAATGACTTAATCTATATGAGCCAAACAATATTTTCCTTACTGAGAGGTTGTGGAGATTAAATGAGGCCATAGTCAGGCTCACCGCATGGTAGATGCTCAATACATGTGAGTTATCCTTATAATCATTATTAGGTGTGTGTTAATATAGGGATATTTTCTGACAATTAGTTAATAGTAAGACTAACCTTGACTGATGCTGGAGAACCAGGGTTCAGGAATTTGAGAATGATTGCCTTTGGGACACACTTTTGGAAGAGGCCTTCCATCTGACCCTGCACGTCACTGCATTTTCTTGCCAGCTATGCCCCGACTGCATGGTCCTGATTGCTCCTTGCCTGGGCTGTGTCTCAGGGTTGTACTTATAGCAAGCAGCCTTCAGGGAGGAAGTAATAACTCTCCCTAGGCAAAGGGCAGGCTTCCCTCCACTTGCTCTAAAGCCATGAACCCTCCAAGCTCATTGTTCCCAACCCACTGCATGTGGAAATCTGTGCAGGTGCCCAGCATGTCAGTGGTGCTGACAGGTCAAGTAACACAAGAAGGGAAAGTGGATTGTTTGGTTTGACAACATGAATGTCGCTGGTGTCCTTGAGAAGAATCAAGGTTGCTGGTGCCCTTGAGAATGTAACTGGTGTCCTTGAAAGAAAAAGCAACATGGGAGTGAGTTCAAAAGAGCATGTTAGAGGCCAGGTGTGGTGGCTCACACCTGTAATTCCAGCACTTTGGGAGGCCGAGGCGGGTGGATCATGAGGTCAGGAGATCAAGACCATCCTGGTTAACACAATGAAACCCCATCTGTTAGAATGCAGAGCTCAACGCAAGGCCAAAGCACAATTCACAACTTCTCCCATCCCATCAACCAAGATTTGTCTTCACTCGTTCATCTGCTCATTCAATAAATGCCAAGTGAGCATTCTGCATCAGACACTACACTGGGGAGGTGCAGATGGGAGCTCCTGCTTGAAGAGATGATGCAATATGTGTGTATCCCAAGCTAGGACCCCTAGAAAGACTGACACAGACTGCTACATGCAGAAGGTCTTGAGGGATTGTGCCCAGGAGATTCTCCTATGAGGAAACGAGAAGATAAGATTGGGCCCAGGAAGCAGCTGCAACGGAGGCCTTTGCTGCACCTGCAGAGAGCTCTAGACTGTGGATAATCCTTCTATGTTGTCTCAAATTGAGGCAAGGGGCTGGCACTTCAGATGCCTGCATCAGCAGTCATTGGCAGTGAACTACCCCAGTCAGACGTGGATAGTGACCTTGGGTGAGGCTGTTTCCTGCCCAATGAGGGGCCCAGCTGTGAACCATCCTGCCATCCTGAGAATCTCTAGAACTATAAACAAAACTCATCAAGCCACATTGATGGCCACATCCTTTCCCCTTAAATGATGTGGGGGCATACTGCCTCTCCCACGAGCTACACCTTCTCGCCATGCCCTTAGAATATTCAAATGAGTAAAGGGAAAGAGTTTTCCTATTAACATATCCCTCCGGACAAATGAGAACTCAGATCATCTGACCTAATGCTTCACATTTGCTGAGAGTTTAATTAGCCAGAAGAGCACCTATTGCCTCATTAACCCTCTAACTGTGGGCCATTAGCAGTTAGAAAAGCAAACACAGCAGCTGAACAAAGCAAATACACGCTGGCCATTGCTAAGGTTGAAGATTGCCCAGGTGGTAGTTACCTGGGCAGCAAGTTGTCGCTAATCCTATGAGCATGGCTAATAGGCCCTCTGTGTCTTAAAGCAGGACTCCGTGAAAGGAAGATGGGAAACTAAACGAAGGCAGCCACCAAAGGCTCTGTTTCTTTGTTTTGCTGAGGAGCAGGCTGAAAACACAGAGTCGAGGCATGTTGGTTCCCAGCCACACATCTGCAGCGCCTGGACAGCAGGGTCTGGGGTGTGTGGTTGGGTCGGGGGAGGCGAAGGTAAGATCAGAAAGGTGGAGAGAAAGGACTGCTCTTACTGTGATGTGGACATTGACGAGCAGAGCTAAATGCAATGGAAAAAGAATAAAGGCTTAAAGCTGTTGTGTAAAGGAAGAAGAGCAAATGTTAGAAGGCATCTCAGAATTCACCTGGACCATTCCTTCATTTTAGAGAAAATGAAACAAAAACCCAGAGAAGAGCGATGCTGTGCCCAGGGTCACACAGATGACTCATGATGGGACACAGATTAAAACTTGTTCTGATTTCCGTTCCCGGTTTCTATTCACCTCCCTAAGAAAAAGAGGAAAAGAAGAAGAAGAAAAAAAGATGACAGGGGACAAACTAGAGAAACTAAAGAGATAAACTAGAAAAAAAAAAAGAAGAAAATAGTGAAAATTGAAACTGGGAACGAGATGGAAATAAGCAAAGAAAAAAATAATCATCAAGATTGATGCTGATTCTAAAATCCATGTGCACCAGAAGAGCCAAGAAAATTTTGAAAAGGAACAAGATGTGGAACTAGTTCTTCAGATTCCAAATATTCTAAAGGTATTGTAATCAAAACAGTGTGTTAGTAGAACAGTAATTACAAACATATCGATGAAACAGAGCATGAGGTCCAGAAACAGACCAATGACTATAAATGGAGTGTAGCACATGATAAAGACATCATTTTAACCAGTGGTAGTTGGGTGGGATTGAGGGGGACCACTCAGTAATGATATTGGCACTACTGACTGTAAATCGGTGGGGGAATTAAGTTAAATCCCTACTTCACACCGTTTCCTCCCCAAAACTGAGAGATGAGTAACCTCAATAAAAATGGCAATCAATATTAGGCAATATTTATAAAGCATTAGGAGAAAATACAGTCCTGCATAGCTAGGAAGATAGGAGCCTTCATACCCAAAGCGCGCGCGCACACACACACACACACACACACACACACAGCCAAAGGCAAAAGGAATGATAAATTTGACTATATTAGAAGTTAAAACTTCTGTTTTATAATAGAGGCCCAAAATAAAGTTAAAATTCAAGAGATAGTCCAGGAGGAATATTACAAATATCTAATGAAGAACTCGTAGCCATGCAAGATAAAGAACTTCTAAAATCAATACAGAAAGACAAAAAAAATTAAAAATTGACAAAGGGCAAGCAATTCAAAGAAAAGGAAATGAAACTATTCAATTAACATGTGAAAAGTAGATCAACCTCACTTGTGACCAGGGAAATGACAATTAAAGTACAATGAAACACTTCATACTCATCTACCTGGCACAATGTTCATGTTTGATGACATGGGGAACGTGGACCTCGTACATTGACAACCAGCTGACGAAAGTAAAAATGGGTACCATCACACTGAACGGCAAAGCAGCAAAATCTATTGAAGCTAAATTCCCAAATTCTCACTTTCCTGTTTAAGCAAATGAATAAATGACCTATTCTTGTAGTAAAGAGAATCATGTTGACCAAAAAGTTAGAGATGAAATGTCAACACAGGAGCCTTGGTGGGAAAGGATGTTGGAATCTCATGATATCTCAGCCCACAAGTGGGGCCAGAGAAGGGCACAGTCAGAGCCAGGTGCAAGAGCAGGGTGCTGAGAGAGGCCAACCCAAGGGTCCCCACTGCATCCTTCCTGGGTGATGTTTAAGACCACTGCCTCCTCTGGCTCCTAGACAAGGAAGACAGCTGTGCTGTCAGGTTATCTCATTTTCTAAACCTCAGGGATGAACTATTTCAGGTTCGCAAGTGAGCAAATTAAATTCCTTAGTGGCAGGATCAGTCATGCTAAATGAGAAAGTTGACTCAGCCAGGCAAGACAGACGCATGTCATTACTCAATGGCAGGGTCCCTGCACGTCCACTGCTGAGTCCTCCTTGGCCTCCCTTCCTTGAGCTGACTCATTCTTCATCTCACTTTTCTGTGCAGAGTTGCTGGAAAGGACACATGGGGACCCAGATGGGAAGGAACATCCCCCAGGTGTTGGTTACACAGGAAATTGAAAGGTTGTCAGGTCTGGAGAACAAAGAGTGAGCGGACTTCCTGTACTGTGAGTTCCTAAGGGTACCGGTGAGACAATGTCAGAACCAGGCAGGGCGCTAATCAGGTAGAACACATGGAAGCGAACTAGCTAAGGAGAGGAAGGCGAGGAGACACTGGGCGCTTGGCAGAGCCAGGCGTTCAAGGCCCTTGGTCCCTCACACCCCTGGAGGACCTGTGTCTACCATTCTCTATTGCTACAACCTTAAAACCTGAGTTCCAGGGTTTCTTTGTCATGCCTGACTCTGACACCCTGCGTTTCTGGTCCCACTTTCCATTTGTGTTCTAGGATCACCCTCTGCTCCTGATTCAATGACAGTAATGATTGTCATTCCCTGGGTGCTAGACACAGTGCTGTAGTACTAGGCATGGTGCTTTCCCTGACCTAGTCACAGTAATGATTGTCATTCCCTGGGTACTAGGCTCAGTGCTGTAGTACTAGGCATGGTGCTTTCCCTGATCTAGTCACAGTAATGATTGTCATTCCCTGGGTACTAGGCTCAGTGCTCTAGTACCAGGCACAGTGCTCTCCCTGATCCAGCCATAGTACTGATTGTCATTTCCTGGGTGCTCGAAATCCCCAGGGATATTTTTATGGGTCCTGGTATGTATATTTTAACAAAGTACACATACCAGGACCCATCAAAATCCTCTGAAATAGAATCTATAGGGGTGATGCCTAGGAGGGGCCATTGAGGATGACTTTTGACAGAAAGTCACCCATCTGGACACTGGGGGCATCCCAGCTTTGACTGATCCCATCACAGGGGAAGAGACCAACCTCCTTCTCCTGCCATTGAGCCTCTGCAGGAGCCCCCACCTGGGTATCCAGGCTATTTAGCTTCTTCCTTTGACCTCCTCCCTCAAAGAGATATTGTAACTCCGACTGCATTCCAAAGCCAAAACCCTCAGTGCCATGAGGGTTAAGCTTTGGTTCAGACAGTTCATACCTCTTCTCTTTCTCAGACTGTGCTCAGAGGCTCCTTCGGCAGAGGCCACTCTTTGAGTATGCCACACCCATCACTCAGAGGTCTTCAAAATAAAATGCTAACAGCAACCAGAAATAAGACTGTTCTATCCCCAGATTTCATGGCAACAAGGAAAGAGCCTGTGAATCAGGGACCCAAAAGGGTAGGGGGCGGGAAAGGTCAAAGCAAAAGGGAGTGCGTAACCCATCACCTGAAACAGCACCCAACCCACCTGTCTCTGCAATTAAGCACCAAATATGAAAGTAATTAAAATAATAACAATTGCTGAGCCGCTGCGCTGGGAAGAGTGTATAGGAGATGAGGGGGTGGCGGCCTTGACCTCACGCACTAAGAGAACATAAAGGATTTTTCTAAATGCAGAAGCCACCCACAGAACAAAGTGTTAAGGGGCCACTGAGAGAGGGCACAACTCCTGTTCTTGTCCAAAGAGGAGGCCAGCGCCACGCAGCACAGCACAAGGGTAAAGATCAATCAAGGGTTTCAAAGACAGACATGCCATCATTAAAATCCCAGTTCCTCCACTCTCTATCTATGGGACCTCAGACACAACCTCTTTATCTGTTATCAGGAATAATCATTGTATCTACACCACATGGCAAATGTCATGCGTTAGTAACCTGACAACTGGAATTAAAATTATATAAGCAGAACATTTATCTCAGTGCCTAGGTCTGGGTACAAGCTCAACAGATGGTTGATAATCACTGCGGTAACATAGTTTCCTCTCCCAATTTCCACTTCTGACTTCTGGATGGGTGCTGGGTAGGGACTTCGTTACTCAGTCTCATTTTCTCCACACACAAAAAGAGAATCATTACCTCTGACCCCAATCCCACTGAAGTCTTTATTTCCCCAAAGGGTTAACACATATCCAACATCTAAAAAGAAATATTTCATAATCTAGTGTAAAAAAAATGCATTTTCAGGATCCCCTAGGCATCACCATTCCTGTTACACGAACCCCGGTGAGCCAACAAATAAAAAGTTATAGCACTTCTTTAAGAGCCCAGCAACCAGAGAGAGAAAGACCTGACAAAACATTCACAACACACACCCAATAAAATACAGTCATGCATTGCTTAACGATGGGGATACATTCTGAGAAATGTGTTGTTAGGTGATTTCCTCATTGTGCAAACTTTATGTGCTTACACAAACCTAGATGAGATAGCCTACTACACACCTAGGCTAGACGGTGCAGTCTATCATTCCTGGGCTACAAACCTATACAGCATATTACAGTACTGAATACTAAAGGAAATTATAATACAATGGTAAGCATTTGTGTATCTAAATATTCATAAACATAGAGTACAGTCGAAACACGGTATTAAAATCTCATGGGACCACTGTTGTGTATGCGGTCTATCATTGGCCAAAAATTATTATGAGGCATATGACTGTCCCTGAAGAAGAAAGATGAACCCCTGTAATAGAAGATAATAAGAATAGTTGACTGGGTGTGGTGGCTCATGCCTGTAATCCTAGCACTTTGGGAGACTGAGGCAGGTGGATCACCTGAGATCAGGAATTCAAGACCAGCCTGGCCGACATGGTGAAACCCTGTCTGTACTAAAAATACCAAAAAAAAAGAGAGAAAAATAAGCCAGGTGGTAGTGACACATGCCTGTAATTCCAGCTACCTGGGAGGCTGAGGTAGGAGAATCACTGGAACCTGGAAGGCAGAGGCTGCAGTGAGCCAAGATCGCGCCACTGCACTCCAGCTTCGGCAACAGAGTGAGACCCCATCTCAAAAAAAAAAAAAAAAAAAAAAAAAAAAAAAAAAAAAAAAAACAGGCAAGGAGACCCCAAAAAAAAGCATTAAAAAGACTCCAGGGGCTTACCAGAAAACGTGTTTTGGATTTTAGAATGTAGTACATATCGATCAAATGTAAAAAAATGTGCCAAAGTACAGAGAAAAAAATGGAGATGCAAGTCAGGGGGAAAGAGAAGACCCTTGAAGGACAGCTCTGGGAGGCCTCGCAGTGGATGAACAGGATTTCCAGAAGCAGACAAAACATTATAGTGGACCAACAGACACTGTGTTTACCATCCCCGCCTTAAGCAACTGGAACACCAGCCAAAATGGATGAAGCTGATTTCAGACATTGGATAACAGGACTGCCAGGTTCATGTGAGAATGCCCTTGCTAAGATTACAGATTATACTAGGTCTCAACCGGCTCAAACCTCGACTACACATCGTCTTAGTATTCCACGTGACCAGATGGGAAGTATACTCTGCTGCATACCTGTTAAATCAAGTTCAACCTAAAGCTGCCTCCTTACGAACTGACATATTTTACTTTTGGATTAATGATTTCTCTTTACGTTGTGAGCTATAATAAGTGGAGGTGTAACCAGACTACAGCCTACACTTGTGCCAATCACCGAGTTTTGGCCAATTACGTGTAACAAACTGTTTGAACCTTGTTCAAATAAGGCAAATGCCAAGCTATAACCCATCCGACTGTTTCTGGGCCTTACTTCCTTTTCTGTACATCACTTTCCTTCCTCTGTTCATAAATCTTCTTCCACCTTGTGGCTGTGCTGGAGTTTCTGAGCCTGCTCTGACTTGGGAGGCTGCCTGATCTGTGAATTGTTCATGGCTCAATTAAACTCCTTTAATTTAATTCAGCTGAAGTTTTTCTTTTATTACACCAAAGTACTGCAGTTTCAAGGAAAGGTCAAGGAAAGACATTTAGACAATTGTTTGAATCTCAAGCTGAACAAGTCACTTTTTCAATAGAGCTTTATTTTTATTGGAGAGAACAATTGACAGACAATTCACGATTGGTCATTCAAACCTGGGTGAATAGCAGACATTTTCTCATTTCAAGGAAAACAACGGACACTATTTGTTGCCAGTGATAAAATTTCAGCTTTCAAGAGAAAGTTGTCATTTTGGAAAATTTGTCTCAGCCACTGTGGCCTCACTCAAGAAGAAATAGATAATGTGAATAATTCTTATATTTGTGAATGAAATTGAATGTTTTGTTTAAAATCTTCCCATGGATGGCTGGGCATGGTGGCTCACACCTGTAATCCCAGCCCTTTGGGAGGCCATGGCAGGTGGATTGCCTTGAACTCAGGAGTTCAAGACAAGCCTGGCCAACATGGTGAAACCCCATCTCTACTAAAAATATAAAAATTAGCCAGACGTTCTCACTGGAACCCAGGAGGCAGAGGTTGCAGTGAGTCAAGATCATTCCACTGCACTCCGGTCTGGGTGACAGAGCAAGACTGTCTCAAAAAAAAAAAGTCTTCCCATGAATATAACTTCAAGCTTTCATAGCTTAACTTCATTAAAAAATTTTACCAAATATTCTGCTGTATAAAATGGCCCTCATTTTAAAGAAAAAATAATATCATTTCTACACAGACTTTCAGAAAATAGAAGGAGAGCTAACACATCCCTATTCCTACTCATTTTATGAGACCATTATTACCCTAAGGGCAAAGACTATTTAAAAATTGGCATTGGCAGAGCTTGGTGGCTCACACCTGTAATCCCAACACTTCAGGAGGCCAAGGCAGGATAATTTCTCAAGCAGCAAGACCAGCCTGAGCAACCTGGCAAAACCCCTCTTCTACCAAAAAATACAAAAATCAGCTGGGCATGACGGCGCACACCTGTAGTTCCAGCTACTTGGGAGGCTAAAGAAGAAGGATCGTTTCATCCCAGAAGGTTGAGGCTGCACTGAGCTGTGACCGCACCACTGCACTCCAGCCTGGGTGACAGAAGGAGAAGCTGAACTCAGCATCTCTCAACACCCACGGGATGTTTTGTGAAGCGGATATTCACAGCAGAGAACTCTGAAGTTGGAAGGTCCAGGGATTTTTCCCACACCAAGGGGTACTGGGATTCTGGTGCCCTCTGAGCCGCCCCATGGGGGAAAGAAAGGGGAGGCCAGGCCCACGATGACAAGAAGTTCCAGGTAAAATTAGATTTAATAAAACAACTTCACTGCTTTAAAAATCAAAAAGAAGAAAGATGCTGAAAACCACTGACAATGCAATCACTTACTCTTCTGAGTTTGAAATACTGACTTCTTCTTTAAGAACAAGACAAAGGAAGTGTTACTTTGCACAGTGGGTCACTGGTCTCTGGAACTTGTTTTCCTTCGAGGTATTATCGATGGGAAAACACAACAGTTCATCCGTGTGGCTTACATGCTTATTGAGTGTCTACTCTGTCTTAGGGACACAGTGTTAAGACATGCACCTTTCCCTATTGCATGGAGTTTATATTTTCAGAGTTGAAAAAAATCATTTAAAAAAGAGGTCCACAATCAGCAAAGAAAAGATGGGAATGTCTTCCCACAAAATTTCTAAGTCTTAGAGTGTGAACTTCCATAGACAGGAGGCTTCAGCAGAGTGGTTTACTTTTCTCATTACCCATACACCAGCTTTAGAAAACCATTCTTTTGGGAGGCCGAGGCAGGTGGATCACTTGAGGTCAGGAGTTCGAGACCAGCCTCGCCAACATGGTGAAAACCTGTCTCTACTAAAAATACAAAAATTAGGCGGCATGGTGGTGGGTGCCTGTAATCCCAACTAGTGGGGAGGCTGAGGCGGGAGAATCGCTTGAACCAGGGAGGCAGAGGTTGCAGTGAGCGGAGATGATACCTCTGCACTCCAATCTGGGTGACAGAGCAAGACTGTCTCGAAAAAATTACAGAAAGAAAACTGTAATCCTAATAGTGCTTGGAATCAGAGCCAGCCCTGGACAAGACCGGAAACTGGCCTGAATGGTGTTTGGTTGATTCTCAGCCCCTCGTCCATGCCTCCTCCTTCCTCTCCACCTGTGCTTTGTTCCATTAACTTGTGGCTTGACCAAGGCCCCCTGCCTCTAATGGTTGAAGAAATTCCTCCTTCCATGGCATTTGGAGCTAAATCTGAGTTTCTTGAAGGCTGACAAGCCTCAAAGCAGAAAGCCTCTGCCACTGTGATTGCAGACTCCATGACAGTGTGGTAAGAGGAAGGGCTGAGCTATGCTCTTCGCTGAAGAATGGGCACTGCCTCCTCCCAAGACTCAAGACAGGGGACACAAGACAGAGGCACAGGTGCTCCAGGGACCTAACACAGGAGTGCTGTTTGCCAGCCTGCATGTGGGTGGGAAGGAGAAGCTGTCCCAGCCCCCTCCAAGTTTTACTATAGGCCACCTCACACGACCTCATCCCCGCCCCAGGCTCACTGAACCAGGGCCCTTTCCTTTCCGCTTTGATGGAGACGATCAGCAAAGCCCTCAGCTGACATGAGTTTCTCTGTTCCTCAGTGATCAGATTTGACTCTGATTTGATTTCAGATGCAGAGAACACAGATCAGTCATTGTGCTGGGCTTAATAGAATTGAAGGCCTTGTCTCCTGTCCACATTCTGACAGCAGAGAAAGTGGGGGCTAAGGACAGGGGAAGCAGAAACCAGTAAGGCAGAGCCGCTAGCCTGAAGCTGTTCTCCCACCTCCACTCCAGTGCGTCCCCAGCTTCCTTTGGCCTCAGCCTTTGGCTACCTGTCTCCCTCCTCTTTCTGTCCAGGTTCACTACCGAGTCTCAGTCATTCCTGTCTCTCAGTTTCTTCTATCTCAACTGAGGACAGCCCATGTAACCCTGAATAAGTGCCCAGTCAGACCGCCATGGGGCCCTTAGCCATCTTTCCCTAAAATCTCAGTCTCCACCTCCTTCTAGCCCACTTCCGTCCGTATTTTGGCCAAACTCCACAGCTAGGATAGGATTCCTTATGAGCTCAGTGAGCTTCACTGAGGCCACTGCACCACCCAGGCTACTCTGGGGGTTGGCATGAAGGATGAGATGCAGGACTCTGTGGGTTTCGTCTGTTTTCTTTTGCTTTGTCTTTTACCATGATGTTGGTCAAGGTTCTTAGTTGCAAATTCTGCATAGTGGATTCTGCATTTGGATATTTGTCCCATTCAAGTCTCATGTTGGAATGGGATCCCCAGTGTCGAAGGTGGAGCATAGTGGGAGATGTTTGGGTCATGGGGGTGGATCCTGCATGAGTGGCCTGGTGCCTTCCCTGCGGTAATGACTGAGTTCTCACTCTGTTAGTTCCTGTGAGCTGGTTGTTTAAAAGACTCTGGCACCTCCTCCTCCCCTCTCCTTTGCTCCCTCTCTCGCCATGTGACACACCAGCTCCCCTCCACCTCCTGCCATGAGGAAATGCTTCCTGAGCCTGCAGAACTAGGAGCCAAGTAAAGCTCTTTTCTTTATCAATTACGCAGCCTCAAGTATTCCCTTGTAGCAATACAAAGTGGACTAACACAAGAGTTTAAACTGAAAAGGAATTTATTTAAGGATTGTAAGTAGGAGAATCGTGATGGTCCACAGAGCTAGCCTCTACTCTAGGCAATTCTGGGGGTCAGTGATTTAGGCAAATGACTCTTCTGGCCACTGCTGGGTTCAGTCAGAAATCTGTCACTGACTGTTGACCAGGCAGCTCAGCTCTCCTCTACATGTCTCTCTTAGCTCTTTGGAACATTTTCTTGCAACAGCAGCAAGAAAGCTCACCTGCAAGCTTGGGGATCAAATTTCAACGTGAGATTTGGAGGGTCAAATATTCAAACCATAGCACTCTATGCCAGGCTTCTCATCTCAGAGACATGAAAGCAGGGAGCTGGCAAAAACTCCTGCTCAGGTGCATGGCAAGGCAGGAAGTCCTGAGGTTGTACAGCCAAAACATGGCACCTGCAGCTGGATTCCAAGCCAGTGTAGAGGGTAGTTGGTTGGATGAGCTGTAAGTTCCATGGATAAAGCTTTGTTGAAGGAGAATTGCACAGAAGCACAACCATACAAAAATGAGAAGACTAGGAAGAGCTCCTGGGACAGAACAGACTGCCCTCTCTTTCTGCAGGTAGTCGGACAGTGGGAGAGACCACCAAAGTCAGACAGTGGGCAGATTTCTTCAACCAGCTCGTGCGTCATCCCTGGCCATGCAGAAAACAAAATCGTGGCCCCTGGATGGTTTTCTATTTCTTGGCCCTTTTAATTATTTCATAAGAATTCAGTTAGACTTGATGTTTTAGGCTGAGTCGTGTCCTCCCAAAATTCATACACTGAAGCCACAACCTCCAATGTGACCGTATTTGAAGATAGGATTTAAAAGGGGTAATTAAGGTTAAATGAGATCATAAGAGTGGGCCCTAATCCAGTAAGACTGGTGTCCTTCTAAGGAAGAAAGAGACACCAGAGGTGTGTGTTCAGAGGCAAGGCCACATGAGGACCCAGCAAGCCAAGGAGAGAGGTCTCAAGAGAAACCCACTCTGCTGGCACCTACAAGTTCCGGCCCCCAGAACTGTGAAAAAAATTAATTTCTGTTGTTTAAACTACCTGGTGTTTTGTTATTGTGGTCCTAACAAACTAATACACTTAGTTCCACTCATCTTTTGTGAGTTTCCCTGTGGGATTTGGGCCTGGAAATGGAAACAGACAAGTTTGGATAACAAAATTTGTTTTGTTGACCATCTATACGTCACCATATTCCAGAAATGATTTTTAAAGGTGTCATTTTTTGTGTGGCATAAAGCTACCAAATCTGAAACCCAAAAACAAAATGTTAGAATTAAAAGGAAAAGGTTTAGATGACTAACATAATTGCTTCCATGATATTTGAATTTGGGCCTCAAATTTAGCTTGACGATCCCTGAAGGTCAAGGCAAAAGAAAAAAATCCGTTAACAAAATTATAATCATCTGGAGAACTGGTTTACTTTTCTCTAAAAGAGCAAACCACTTCTTCAAGGTAAGAAAGGTAAAGTTCTTCAAGGTAAAAACAGATTTTTTTCTACAATCACCAGCAGTCAATAGCATTAGACCCTTTGTCAACGTAACTATCTGTGTAAGGCCTGGGAGACCCTTGAGGTTGGAGGTGGGAGGGACTGATTAAGAGTTTCAGAAAATGGACCTGGGGGTCTTGTATCATCAATTTACTCTCTTAATAAATTCAATCTGGACTCTTTTCTTCAATGCCTCACTATCAAGGTAACCCAACCCCTTTCCCCCTCCTCTGACTCCACCCGGCCCCATCCTCAATTATGTCAATGGCAACAGGGAAAAGTGAGGGCAGGGGAAAGAGAGAGAAGCTGTGGGGAAAGGAAATTCAGCATGGAGGTAGAATAAGTTAGCCAACCAACCCTCCCATTCTCCCGCCCCCATAGTCCTGTCATCAGCACACAGAAAGCTGAAGCAAGGCACAGGGGGCAGGCTGGGCACGCCAAACTCGCCTTCTAGGAGTAAACTGCAGTTCACTTCCTACACATCTGTGAAGTGGGCCTCATCTGTTAGACAAACTCACTAGGCTTCTGTTCCTTCACCTACGGTGACCTGGACTACACCTTCTCCACACTCATCTCTTTTCTCATCAATGCATTTGTTCATTTATTCATCAAGTACATATCGGAGACTCACTGGGGATGCACCTACCCTGTGGCTAGTATGTGGGGCTGTCACACAAGTCCACTGACATGCTGGGTAATCCTCTCTGCCCGTCACACACTCCACTCTTCACTCTGCCCAGGACCCAGGGTTGATCTGAATGGACTACACAGCAGGTGACTTGGCCCAGACTTCCAGCTGGGTTTGGCCAAGGGAGAGCACACACTCTGTAAAAGTGGCCAAGTCATTTAGTTGTCTATGCTTCATTTGTGCCCACTCCCTCATGGACCTAGAGATGATGAGGTGAGATTATTCATGTGTTCACCATTCAGCAATTATTTTTTGAGTGCCTGCTCTGTAATTTCTAGGTAGGGCTGACCTTACAGGCACAGTAGCTGAGCAGGTGCAGAGGGTTCCCTGTGCTTGGTTCAACGCTCTGCAGCCACTACCTTGAAAATCTTAAGAATATCCTTAACAAGAACCCCACGTTTTCATTTTGCAAATTATGTAGCTAGTTTTGCTCCTGTAGACACACTCCTAAGAGCTAGAGATATAGCAGTGAACAAAACAGACAATAATCTTGCCTGCATGAAGCTGACATTTCTCATCTGTTAATTCATTTAACAGTTACTGTGTTCATAATATATGAGGAAGACCATTACAGGAGAGGAGAGGTGCACAAACACTCTAGGTGAGAAGACATTTGCATAAAGAATAGGCAAGAAAACAGTACGACTGCCTTCTTTCTTTTCTTTTTTGTACCATGGCACTGACTAGGACCTCCAGTATTACATTGAATAAAAATGATGATGATAACCATTCTTGCCTTGCTCCTGACTTTAATGAGAATTCTTCTAATATTTCTCAATTTAGGTTGATGAGTTTTATTGGGTTGGTGCAAAAGTAATTGTGGGTTTTGCCATTAATGTAACTTTTTATCTTTTATTCAGTAAAAAAAATTCCTTTCTAAATTTAACAAACATTTTTTGATCAGCATTTATGTTAAATGCTGTGAAATGCTTTTCTGTAGCTATTGAGATAAATGTATCATTTTTATTTTTCTATCAGTCCTTGTGATGAATTATGTTTACAAATTTTTTTAAAGATTCCGATTATATATTTTTAAAAGACCCTGAATCTACAGGACCTGCTAACAGATCAGATGTGCGTCATGAAAGAAAAAGAGAAGTTAGGCCAGGCATGGTGGCTCATGCCTGTAATCCCAGCACTTTGGGAGGCCAAGGCAGGTGGATCACCTGAGGTCAGGAGTTCGAGATCAGCCTGGTCAACATGGTGAAACACCATCTCTACTTAAAAAAAAAAAAATTAGCCAGGCATGGTGGTGGGTGCCTGTAATCCCAGCTACTTGGGAGGCTGAGGAAGGAGAATCACTTGAACCGGGGAGGTGGAGGTTGCGGTGAGCCAAGATCTCACCATTGCACTTCAGCCTGGGCAACAAGAGCAAAACTCCAAAAGAAAGGAAGAGAAAGAAGGAAGGAAGGAAGGAAGGAAGGAAGGAAGGAAGGAAGGAAGGAAGGAAGGAAGGAAGGAAGGAAGGGAAGGAAGGAGAAAAAAAGTCAAATACAATGCCAAAAGTTTTGGCCTAGACAAGTGAGCAAATAAAATTGCCATTTATCCAAACAGGGAATGCTATAAGGAGAAGGTTTTGTTTTCAGCGGGAGAAGGGAGTCTTCAGAATTAGCTCAGATTTGTACATGTAGAATATAAGATGTCTGTTCGGGATGAAATGGAGATGTGGACCAGGCATTTGGATACATGCAGTAGAGACTGAGAAGACAAGTATTGGCCGAAGATATGAACATATTAATTTGGAAGCCATCAGTATTCATGGACATTGAAACATTCTTAAGGACCTCCATATATACAGGAGTAAGTAAACCTTAAAATTATTTGCAAAATGTTTTTCTTTCTTTTGCTTAGGAGGAAANAGGAAGGAGAATCACTTGAACCGGGGAGGTGGAGGTTGCGGTGAGCCAAGATCTCACCATTGCACTTCAGCCTGGGCAACAAGAGCAAAACTCCAAAAGAAAGGAAGAGAAGAGAAGGAAGGAAGGAAGGAAGGAAGGAAGGAAGGAAGGAAGGAAGGAAGGGAAGGAAGGAGAAAAAAAGTCAAATACAATGCCAAAAGTTTTGGCCTAGACAAGTGAGCAAATAAAATTGCCATTTATCCAAACAGGGAATGCTATAAGGAGAAGGTTTTGTTTTCAGCGGGAGAAGGGAGTCTTCAGAATTAGCTCAGATTTGTACATGTAGAATATAAGATGTCTGTTCGGGATGAAATGGAGATGTGGACCAGGCATTTGGATACATGCAGTAGAGACTGAGAAGACAAGTATTGGCCGAAGATATGAACATATTAATTTGGAAGCCATCAGTATTCATGGACATTGAAACATTCTTAAGGACCTCCATATATACAGGAGTAAGTAAACCTTAAAATTATTTGCAAAATGTTTTTCTTTCTTTTGCTTAGGAGGAAATAAGTGCTCATACAAACAGAGTATCTATTATATGTCGTTGTTCAGCAGGTCCTTTTGTTCTAGGCTTCCGTAATATTCCTCACCACACATACAGTTTTTTTCTGGTAGTATCGATTTTGTCTGACAGGTTGTCCTCAAGAGTCTACTGTATCTGTAAAATGTGATGGAAATTTTACAATTTGGCCAGGCAGATCTGAAATGGAACATGTGCATGGACACACACACACCAACACTAATTTTACTGTATGTAATTTTAAAATATTTTTATTTTATTTTTCACTGGCACATAATAATTGTACATATTTATGGGGTACAGTGTGATGTTTCAATACATGTATACAATATAAAATGACCACATTGGGGTAATTAACATATCTAGATCCTCAAAGATTTAATATTTATTTGTGGTGAGAACATTCAAAATCCTTTCTTATGGCTATTTTGAAATATACAATACATTACTATTAACTCTAGTCACCTGACTGTGCAGTGGAACACTAGAACTTATTCCTCCCGTCTAACTGTAGCTCTGCACCCATTGACCAGTCTCTCCTCATTCCCTCCTTCTCCCTACCCTCCCCAGCCTCTGGTAACCACCATTCCACTTTCTACTTCTATGAGATCAACATTTTCTGATTCTACAGATGAGTACAATCAAGGAGTATTTGTCTTTCTGTGCCTGGCTTATTTCACTTAGCATAATGTCCTCCTAGCTTATCCATATTGCTCAAATGAGAGGATTTCATTCTTTTTATGGCGGAATGGTATCCCATTGTGTAAATATGCCACATTTTCTTTATCCATTTATCTGTTGATGGACACTTAGCCGTATCATGGCCATTGTGAATCATGCTGCCTCCATCTCAAACTTCTGCCTTTGGTGTTTTACAAAGATACCAACCAGCATGAAGAGAAGAAATGATCTCTTCAAGTAAAATGGAAGGTGCATGGGATGGCTATGATGATGGGCTTCTACTTATTACTCATATTAAATGACGTAAAGTCTGAGCCAAAGGCAAGTTCCTCTTGTTCCATAGGTTCTTGGGTCTAAATTTATAGCATCAAGACTGAAAACCAGAAGTGACCCTCAAAGACTGCACAATCACCTAGTAGTTCATTCATTGTCCTGCCTTTAAGTAGCACCACGCCCGAAGCCACTGTAGACCTAACTGCCTTAACCATCTCACAGAATCATTTAGAGAATCAAACAAGAACATAATGGTTAAGAAAAATATTGAGGCCTTGGAACCAACCCAAATGTCCATCAATGATAGACTGGATAAGGAAAATGTGGCACATATACACCATGGAATACTATGCAGCCCTAAAAAAGGACGAGTTCATGTCCTTTGCAGGGACATGGATGAAGGTAGAAACCATCATCCTCAGCAAACTAACACAAGAACAGAAAACCAAACACCGTATGTTCTCACTCATAAGTGGGAGTTGAACAATGAGAACACATGGACACAGGGAGGGGAACATCACACACACAAGGGGGCCTGTTGAGGGATGGGGGGCTAGGGGAGGGATAGCATTAGGAGAAACACCTAATGTAGATGACAGGCTGATGGGTGCAGCAAACCACCATGGCATGTGTGTACCTGCACGTTCTGCACATGTACCCCAGAACTTAGAGTATAATAATAAAAATAAAATTGAGCTTTACAAATGAGAAGCATTCTTTTTATATGTGTGATCCAAACTTACCGATGATTTCTATCCTAAAAAGTAAGAAACCCAAAGTCATAAAAGTTACCAGAACCTAATATACTTTAATGTTTAAAAGGATCCATTCAACATACAGTTGCCCTGGAGTCCTGTCTTCAATATTGCTTTGTTTCCTTTCCCCAAACCTGGCAAATTTATTAGATTCCTGATGAGATTACTGTTCAACTCCTACATCCTCCCTCTACTCATCCCATCCCTGACTAACGTGTGACCTTCTTTGACCGAATTATTGAAAGCCATTAATGGTTTTGTTGCTTCTGATTGCCGGCATTTGTCAATTGTGCCATGGCATTTATCAAGCTCTTGTTAGGCTGGGCACGGATCACTTCCAGGATTGGTTTAAGCTCTACAAACTAAATTTCCTTAATTAGAATCAGCTCAGCTCTAACAGTCCAGGCTAATAAGCTACTAATGGGTTTGCCATGGAGTCTGTAGCAAAAAGAAACAGAATTAGTTGATCTTAGCAAAGTTAAACAGTAAGGAAGTCATTTCCCTAGAGCCTTGATCAGATTTGAGGTGATCAGCCCCACTGAGGGTGCAGCGCACTACCCCACGTAGTGTCCTCCTATGGAAGGGGGGTTGGGCTGGCAGGAAGTTGCTTTAATGCCAAGGGTCTCATATCCCTTCCCTTCACCTTTATCACCTGCTGCGTTCATGTCTAAGATGGCTTCTGATAAAGAAGAAAGGCATTTAGGTCAATGCAAAATTGTCAGGAAGTTGACTCCCTGGAGAAACCCCAAGCTGTTCCCTTCATTTAACTGCTCAAGTAATTTCAGAGAGTTCCTGAAAAGAGGCTTGCCTTAGCAATCACAAGATCTGGGTTCTTACTAGCTCTACGGACTTGGGTAAACCACTCCACCTCTTAACATTGGGCCCCAATTACATCTTCAGTGAAACAGGGATCACGAAACCTTACCTACTTCGAATAACAAAGTTTGGTCCAAATGAATTCTGCCCAAGAGCTCCTCGATGACTAAACTGGGTGAGCCCCATTCATTTTACTTGGTAGCTGTCCTAATTCCCCTACTCTACCTCCTTCCTCATTTCAGACCACAAAGATCTAAATCTTCCTTCCATAATGGGCAAAGAAGTTTGGCTGCATCATGGTGGGCAGCATGGTTTTTGTGTGCAACCAGCAAAGCTCCTTGAGTTTTTTGAAAGGGAAATGGCCTCTGTGATTTAAAAAAAAAAAAAAACTTAGCTTAAAATCTGCTCAGGTTTGAATAGAAAAGTGGTGGTTAGATAGAAAGAAGCCCAAGGCAAGAAAGGGAGAACGGATTGAATGTGTTTTCTTGACTCTTTCTTCCCACTGTCTGCCTCCTCCACGGGTATCTCTCACTGACATTCCTGTCACCATCATCTAAGTTGCCCCCCAAAAAATATGTCCCCCTTTAACACTCATTCATTCTCATTCAATTAGCATTTGCTGAGAGCTTCTACTTGCTAAGCACTGGGCTTGGGATAAAGGTCCTGGGTAAATCGGGCCAGTCCCTGCCCTAGGAAACTCACAAGTTAGTAAAGGAGTCAGTGGGTAAAGGGAGGATTAGGGGGAAACATGTCAGCAATGTCTCTGTAGTGCCTGCAAGGTGATGCAGGAGATCAAGACGGGAAATGGGAGTCCTGCGGAAAATGCTCATAGCAGAAGTAACGCCACGCCGTGTCTTGAAGGAGGAGCTGGGAGGATAAGGTGCATTCCCAGACACGCCCTGTGTCCCAGACGGCACTCACCCTCCTCTGTGCTTTGTTTCCTCACTGGTCCCCCCACCAGACTGCGACCTCCTTGAGGGCAAGAATGGCCCTGTTCATCCTCATGTGCTCTGCACTTTGCACACTTCCAGACATGTCAGAGGCCTTCAGTCCAAGGCTGGTGGATGGCTAGGTGGATGAGTAAAGAAGGAATGAGCAAAATGGCTCTTTTGAAAAGTGCAGCCCCTAGATGATGGGGGTGGCACACCACCATGGCAGATATATACCTATGTGGCAAATCTGCACATGCTGCACTCGTATACCAAAACTTAAAGGAAAAGAGAAAAGAGAAAGGAGAAAGGAGAAAGGAGACAGGAGAAAGGGAGAGGGAGGGAGGGGAGGGGGAGGGGAGGGGAGGGGAGGAAGAGAGGGGGAAGGAAAGGGAAAGCAGCCACTTAAGTAGGAACGAGGATGATAGAAAAAAAACAAGCAAACCTCAGGGTCCTAGGGTTTTCTGATTGCTTGATTGGGCATGGAGACTTGCTTGTGGCACGCCAACCAAGGGCAGAAAGACTGATGGGCGGTGGGAGCTGCGGCCCTGGAGGGGTGAGAGCTTGGGGCGTGGAGGGGTTGGAGCACAGGGGCATGCCATTCACTGACAGGAAGAAGAAAAGGGGTAAAGAGGGGTGACAGGTTAATCAAGGCCTGTGCCAGCTTGGGTCCAGTCGCAGCAGGGAAGAGGCAGGAGGCTGAGGAGCTCCACGGCTTCCCGGTGCAGTGACCGTGTACCCTCCCACTGGTGCAGCACAGACGAGGACTCCTTACTCATCTCCTCCTCCTGTGTGCCCTCCCAACTGGGTTCTCAGACCCCAAGTCATTTACCAAGCTTGCCCCAGCCCTTGTCCTTTGGACACCTTGAAAATGTGTCTTGGTCTAGAGAATCCAGGTTGATAGGTGCTTTTCATCAAAAATCCATTGCAAAGTAGCACCTGACAAGCTTTAAATGTTCTGAGTATGACAGTGTCCCAGTCTCAGTGTTTTCAAAGTTTGTCTTTGCGTCAGCTTGATCTGGACAGAAGTTCTTGTGTTCTTATTTCCTTACAGATAAATTCCTGTCCATCTCCCCTGTTCGGCTGCCAGGCCAGAAGGCATCACTTCTGCTCTCAGCCGGAACAGTTCCTGATAATAGGACGTGCAGGAATGGGGATGGTGCGTGTGTGTGTGTGTGTTGTTATGGGATGTCGTGTATGTATTGTGGGATGTGTCGTATGTGTGTTGTGGAGGGGTATTATGTGGTGTGTGTGGTATGCGTGTGATGTGGTTATTGTGGTGTGTGTTATATGCTGTGTTGTAGACTGTGTTGTTGTGGTGAGGGGGTGTGTGTTATGTGATATGTGGTGTGGATATGTGTGTGCATGTATGTTATGCAGGTGTGTGTTGTATTTGTTGTGTTGCATGTCTTGTGTATATGTTATGGTGTTAGTTTGTGTATGTTGTGGTCTGTGTCGTGTGGCTGTGTGTTACATGTGTTCACTGTGTGTTGTGTATTATGTGTGGTGTGTATCATGTATGTCGTATGTGTTCGTGTGTGTAGGTGTGTGTGTGTGTTCGTGTGTATTTGTGTGTTGTGTGTACTGTTGTGTTGTTTGTGTGTGTGTGTGTGTGATACTCTCGTGCTAGTTCACTTTCCTCAAATCCCAGCTGGGCTCTGAACACAGGTTCCAGGTGAAGCCCAACCAGACCAGGTGACAGAGCTTCCTTGTTTCTGTCCCTGTCTCTGGTCCGCTGCAGCCTTAGGAACCACAGTCTCTTCTTCTGCCCCAGCCGTGCGGTGTGAGAAGTAGCTGTGCTTCTAACAGAGCTGGTCGCCAAGGGGCCTTGCAGACCAAGGATGAGGTGCAGACAGAAAGGTGGGTTTGGAGCACAGCCAGGGACCTGGGGGACCCGAAAAGGGAGTGAATAATTACTAGTCAGCCTAAGTATGTGATTTTCTTCTTCTCTGCTCTGCTTAGTTCCATGGAGCCCCGGGCAGAGCACCTAGTGAAGGCGTCTGGAAAGGCTGAAGCCCTAAGAAGGAATTAGATGTTCCAGGTCAAGTCCAAGATGGAAAGACGCTTCGGCCCACGGGGGCCTAAGTGTGGTTGGGAAGACCAAGCGGCAATGGGATTTTATCTTCCTGCAAAGTGTGTGCAATGGCTAAGATAAAATACTGAGAACAGTTGTGAAGCCTGTGAAAGCCACAGGAGGGGGGCACCGTGGAGCCAGCCCCATCTGACATGTGGAGAGAAAGTCCAGGCTGGTCCTACGGAAACTGGGAAAGCTCCCGGCCTTCTGTGTGGCGCTTTTCCTTCCCTGCCTCCGTCTCACATCACTCTCCTTTCAGAACCAAGTACCTTCCTGATGCTCCCTGTTTCCATCCAAGGACAGCAATCTTGAGGCCCATTCCCACTGACTCGCAAATGAGTGGTAAGATGGAAAGAAATCCTCTCTCATGGGCACTCGGGGGCAACGTGGTACATAGTAAGGAAGCCGTTTCGGGTAGGAGGTCCCTTTCCTTGCCCTCGAATCCAACCAACTTGTAGTTATGTTGATGATCAATCAATCAGAAGCTTTTAATATTTTATAAAACCCTTCTTTATTTCTTCATAAGTGAACTTCCTTTCTGTGTAAGGGAACTAGGGACCCTGCTTCCCAAGTCCTTCCTTCCCTGCTTCACTCCTTCCTTCCTTCCCTCCTTTCTTTGTTTCTGAAACTTCTTTCCTTCCTCCTCTTCTCCTTCCTTTCCTCCTTCTTTCCCTCCTTCTTTCCTTCTTTCCTTCCTTCCTTCCCTCCCTCTCTCCCTCCTTCCTTTCTTCCTTCCTTCTTTCCTTCCCTCCCTCCTCTTCCACCTTCCTTCCTTCATTCTAATGTATTTTGTGCCCATTGTGGGCCAGCATCCTGATGGCTGGGCACATTCTCCAGGCCACCTCTCTCCAGCTCCCCACCTAGGGAGCTCACATTGATTCATTGCACATGATGTCTGGAGCCCTTTGGCGTTTGTGGCACTGTGCTATGTCCCAGGAGGGTGTTCATCCTCCCTCCTCACTGAGACAACTGATAGCATCTTACCCCATTCTGTCCCTGCAACCTCCTCACCACCATTCCTTTTTGCTCCAACCGATAACTTCCAAGTACTTTCTAGGAAGTCTGTGGTCAGTGGTACAAGCCCATGTCATTCATGGTTTCTTTCGCTGGTAGATATTTGCCCCTAGGCAGTTTCTGATCTGCACCTCCACAAATAGCTGCCTGTGCCACCCCTCCACCTAAGGGTTCATCCTCAAAGGGCAGATCCAGAGGAAATAAGACCCAGAGGAAGCATGCTTGGCTCCCTTTAGCAGACAAGTCCAAGGTCTAGACATGGGGGCTGTAGATTCAGATAGGAATCCACAGACTATCCCATGGGAGGAGCTGGCTGCTAGAAGGCCAAATGAAGCCCTAGTGGCCACGATTTGCTCCTAAATTCTTAGATGTGACACCAGAAGCCTAAGCAATAAAAGAAAACACAAAGAAATTCTATGTTGTCTGAATTTAAAACTTTTGTGCTTTAATAAACACTATCAACAAAGTAAAAAGATAGCCTACAGAATGGGTAAAAATATTTGCAAATTTTACATATGATAAAGAATTTACAACTCAATAATAAAAGGACAAATAGTCCAATTTTTTAATGGGCAAAGGATCTGAATAGATATTTCCGTAAGGAAGGTGCACAAATGGTCAATAAGCACATACCATTTGAAAAGATGTTCAACATCATTAGTCATCAGGAACTGCAAATCAAAACCACAATAAGCCACCACTTTATACTCACTAAGATGCCACTTATCAAAAGGTCAGCATGGCCATTCACTGCTGGTGGGGATGAAAAGAGTCAGGCAGTTCCTCCAGCAATTAGGTTATCCTGTGATCCAACAATCCCACACCTAGATGTATATCCAAGAGAAATAAAAACACGTCCACACAAAAACTTGTACACGAATGTTTGTAACAGCATTATTCATACAGAACATACAACCTGTATGTCCATCAGCTGATGTATGAATAAACAAAATGTCATAGGTCTATATCACAGAATATTATTCAGCCATGAAAAGCAATGACACACTAATACGTACTTCAACCTGTATGAACCCCAAATGCTAAGCAAAAGACATCAATCGCAAAAAGTCACTTCATGTACAGTTTCATTTATATGAAATATCCAGAATAAGCAAATCCATGGAGATAGAAAGCAGACTGGTAGTTGGCAAGGGCAGGGAGGTTGAGGGGAATAGGGAGTAACTGCTCAGTTGAAAAAGGGTTTTCTAGGCCGGGCGCGGTGGCTCAAGCCTGTAATCCCAGCACTTTGGGAGGCCGAGACGGGCGGATCACGAGGTCAGGAGATCGAGACCATCCTGGCTAACATGGTAAAACCCCGTCTCTACTAAAAAAATACAAAAAACTAGCCGGGCGAGGTGGTGGGCGCCTGTAGTCCCAGCTACTCCGGAGGCTGAGGCCAGAGAATGGCGTAAACCCGGGAGGCGGAGCTTGCAGTGAGCTGAGATCTGGCCACTGCACTCCAGCCTGGGTGGCAGAGCGAGACTCCGTCTCAAAAAAAAAAAAAGAAAAAGGGTTTTCTCTGGGGGTGATGAAATGTTTTAGAATGAGACATGGGTGATCCCAGCACACATTGTGAGTGTACTAAATGCACTGAGTTGTACACAAAAAGACCACATATTACATGACTCCATTTATATGAAATCTTCAGAACAGGCAAATCTATTTTTGCCTATTCAGAAAGTAAACCAGTGGTTGCTTAGGCCTGGGAGGTTGGGGGATAACGTGGTGATAGTTGAATGGTACACATTTCTTTTTGAGATGATGAGAATATCCTAACGTTGGCCAGATGCAGTGTCTCATGCCTGTAATCCCAGCACTTTTGGAGGCCGAGGCAGGTGGATCGCCTGAGGTCAGGAGTTTGAGACCACCGTGGCCTACATGGTGAAACCCCATCTCTACAAAAAAATACAAAAATTAGCCAGGCGTGTTAGTGCTTGACTGTAATCCCAGACAGGAGAATCGCTTGAACTCAGAGGCAGAGGTTGCAGTGAGCCAAGATTGTGCCACTGCACTCTGTCTCAAAAAAATAAAAGAAAAATATCCTAAAATCGGCTGTGGCAATGGTTGCACATATCTGTGGCTATAAATCACACATATTTATATTTTAATTAATTATGCATTTTTAGGATTAATTATATAGTATGTAAAATATATCTTAATAAAGCTGTTTGTAAAAACTGGGGGCCCAGGCCAGTTCCTAAAACATCTCAGTTCCCAAAAAGCCTTCAGCTCTTCTGCCAATGGAGGCTCCATAGTTTGTCCGCCATGCTGGGGCCTGGCCCACTGTGTCCTTTCTAACCTTTTTCCTTTTCTTTTCTCTTCTTCTCTTTCTTCCACCCTATCTCAAAAGCAATCTCCATTTCTCATGCCAATGTAGTTGAGTAAAATGTGTCTCCTGAAGTTCATGTCCATGGGCTCTCCCACTCTATTCTGAAACCTCAAGGTATTTTTCTAAATAAAGACAGTTTGTGCCCTGAGAGGAATGCCAGCATTAGCTATGGAGATTTTTTCAACCCATTGGAAGATTTTAGGGCAAAAAAGAATGACTGCAAGACCGGGCACAGTGGCTCATGCCTGTAATCCCAGCACTTTGGGAGGCCGAGGCTGTTGGAACACCTGAGGTCAGGAGTTTGAGACCAACCTGGCCAACATGGTGAAACCCCATCTCTACTAAAAATACAAAAAATAAACCGGGCATGGCAGTGGGCACCTGTAATCCCAGCTACTCCAGAGGCTGAGGCAGGAGAATCACTTGAACCCTGGAGGAGGAGGTTGCACTAGCTGAGGCCATGCCATTGCACTCCAGCCTGGGCAACAAGAGAGAAATTCCATCTCAAAAAAAAAAAAAAAAGACTGCATTTCAGCAACATGGCAGAGGGAAGTCCTACCAGAGAACATGTAGCCTACAGCGAGTATAGACAAGAGGATTAAAGTGTAGATCCATCAGCCCTTGGCAGCTGTTAAGAGCTAGGAAAAAAGTGGAATCTAGGTATTCTCCCAAAGTTTGGGCAACTAAGAGGCCAAGGTGGTGCCAGGAACAGAGAGAGGAATCACAGAAGTAACAGTAAATCTTCTTGGGGGAAGACACTGGGCTGCGGTTTGGAAACGTTGAGCTTGACCTGCTTGTAGAACGTCGGAGCGGTGCTATCTAGTCAGCAGTTGGATATGCAGGTGATGTACAGTGGAGTGGCCCCACATGGAGAACTGTCTGGGGTATAAATTTATATAGGGAGTCACCACCTAGAGGAAGAAGCTGCAGTTTAGTTGGAATTCTCCCCAGAAGAATCTGTATGACAAGACAAGCTTGGCTGTGAGCAAAAGAATTAAGACCGAGAAGGACCAGCCAGAGAAATTGGAGAACCAGGAGAGACCAGCACCCCAGAGCCAAGAGAACCAGGAGAGACCAGCACCCCAGAGCCAAGAGAACCAGGAGAGACCAGCACCCCAGAGCCAAGAGATCACTAATAAGGGGCAAGTGACAAGAGATTGAGTAAGGAAATATTTGGAGAAAACATACTGGAAAAACTATCATTCAGTTCTCTTTCTCTTTGAGATGGATCATATCTGCCCTGTAGGGTTGTAGGGAGGAGTGAATTAATGAATGAAAACACCCACCTCAAAACTAGCCCCAAAGTCCCAAGGCATCAGCCAAGGCTACAACCAAAACCCTATGGTTCCTAGTTCAGTTCTCTCTTCACGACACGATGCCTTTTCCATTCAGGCATCTCACCTGCAATGTAACAGCTGCATAAAGAACTATTCATTTAACAAACCGTTTTTAAATACCTATTACTTTCCACGCACTATGATACAGAGATGAACAAGACACAGATCCTTCTCTGGTTGAGAAACTATCACGTCAGGTTCAAATCAGCCTAGTTCTGCTAACTCTGATGGGAGTCTGAGGGGCATTGTAATGACTCCGTGTCCAATTAGATGTTTTCAAACAGTTTATGGTGAGACTTTCACACATCAACAATCATGCAAATATATTCAATAGACAGGCAGTGATAAGCGAGAGGGGGAACAAACTGTGGCAGTAAGTAGGTGGGGAAAGCAGCACACTAACTGACCAGACAGGCAGGTCCAAGTTTCCCTCCAAAATCAAACCAAGAGAAGGCCTCAGAATTCTCAGGGGCAGAGCTTCTGCAGGCATCTTGGCCAGGGTCAGTCTCTTTGCTGTTTTCTGGCCTCCACAGGAGAGTCCATGGTCATTAACCCAGCCACGTTTTAGCTTCACTTTCCTGTCAGGTCTCCGGGGCACCTGGCCACAGCAGGTGTCATCATCTCAGTCCACCACCCACACGCTTGTCACTTTCAGGGGTCAGCAATTCACGGTGGGCCAAGTCAACCAAAAAGTATCAGAGACAGTTCTCAATCAATTTAGAAAGCTTATTTGGCCAAGGTTCAGGATGCACACCCGGGAGGCAGGTGCCTTTCTCCAAAGATGATGTTGAGGGATTCAAAATTTAAAGGGGAAAGGGCGGATGTTGGAGAAAGAGGAAGAAATGTTTTAAAGATGTAGGTAGATAAAAGACAGATGATTCCATTCACCAAATATACAATTTACATGTGAAAGAAGGGTAGAGTAACACCCACCTAGGCCTTTCTCTAGCTCAGCAAATCTGCATTTTTACATCAGAGGAGGCAGTCAGATGCACCCTTGTCTCAGGTGAGCAGAGGGCTAACTTTGAGTTCCATTTTTTGTCCTGTGCCTGTGAATAGAAGCTGTCATTTACATTGTCAAGGTAAAGTTCAACTGAATGGTTTCTGAGTAACGATCTTGGGGCCCACAAGGCATTTCCTAGCGGGAAAACTGCGAGGGAAGCATGTAGGTTTTTTTATCTTCGTAGCTATCTTATTTAGGAATACAATTGGAGGCACGTTTGCCTGATGCAGTTCCCAGCTTGATTTGCCCTTTGGCTTAGTGATTTTGGGGTCCTGAGATTTATTTTCTTTTCACAGTTGAGTCACTTGTCATAAGTGACTCCATTTCGAGACATTTAGGATCACAAAACATTATTATACATCGGAAATGGAATAAGTAAACCAACGATCACAGTGCAAGCTAGGATGGAGGTGTGGCCGGGTATGAGCGACGCAGAAAGTGAGAGCGCCCATGAATTTGCTGGTGGAAGTAAACTCGGAAGGTTTAGCTGGGGTGTGCTAATGGAGAGATCCAGGGCAAAAATAGCTGGGAGAAGACACGGTCCATTCAGGGATTATGAATTTGGAGCACAGAGCCTGTAGGGGGAAATTTGGAGAAGGATTTTAGGGGGGTTGGTTCCGTGATTTTCAGCCTTGGCTACACATTATAATCACCTGTGTAACTTTTAAGAAATGCTGATATCTGAGGGTGCACTCCAAACTTTTTAAATGAGATTCTGAGCTGGTAGGGGCCAGGGAAGACTATTTTTTAAGTCTCGCTAGATGATGATTTCAATGGGCAGCCAAGACTGAGAACTCGTTAGTGGTTTGCACGGTGTGTAAATTGTTGGTGGTTTTCCCGGTGTGTTCCTGGACCAGCAGACCCATGGCATGAATGGTGCACCATCCTGGAGCAGCACAGCCCCTCTGTGGATTCTGTAAGTCATGGCCCAGAGTCATGGCTGGCAAGAGAAGCAGTGAGCAGTGAGCAGGAATGATTGGTTACCACATGCACACACCCCAGCAGAAGCCCAGAAATATTTGGGGAGGCGGCCTGTAAAAGACCCACTTTTTTCAGTTGGATGGGAGCTTGTGGGAAGTGAGAATTTTGTATTAATGTTAATGGGAATCGATCTAAACTGCCCCAGCTGGTAAGCCTGGAATCTTTGATTATAATGATATATAAATATAACTTGATTACAAAATTTGCATCGTATTTGTCCTTTGTTCTCTGAGTGTCATGATCACATAACTACAGGGTTGGCTCTCGTGAAGATTCTGTGGTGGCCATAACATCCATACTGGGCTGGCGCCGGCAGGTACCTCTCGGGCTCAGCCACATGGGAATGGTTGTCCAGTGCTGTGTCAGGCTTACCAGGAGGCCAAGCAGCTGCTGCTGCTACTGCATAATTGTTACCTCCTGTCTTTATCCCCAAAATTCTACTCTGTGGGCCTTGGGTTGCATTTTCATATATTCCCATTGAAGAGTATAAATTGGCATAATCCACAGGGGAGATCTGGCAATAGTTTTCAAAATTGTAAAAAGTACAGATCCTTTGATCCAGCCATTCCTCTCCTAGGAACTTATCCTACAGATATACATATGCAGAACCTTACTTGTAATTGCAAAGGATTGGAAACATCTCAAATGACCATCAACATGGGACTGCTTTAATTAATTATGAGACATCTTAAGTTGGAGTATGAAAGATTCAGGAAGTGTTTTTTATCATTGTGGGAAAAGGGGAGGCAAAAGAATATACATGTATATATACATATTATATATATGCTATTTTTTAGTGTCTCCAGAAGAAAGCACAAGAAATATGTAAGTTTGATTTCCTCCCAAGAGAGAACTAGGCAGCCAGGGGACAAGGGTGGAAGGTAGATTTTTCACAGTGTGCCTTTGTATACCTCTCATATTTTTAAACATACAGATGAGTTACTTATTCAAGTAAATAATTTTAGATTGCATATTACCTCTGTTAATGATACAACAAGTAACACATCTTTGAGTTTACCAAGCTTTCACAATACTTTTCCCTGCCTTCTCCTCTGGAAGGAAGTATTAAATATAGAAGCACTTGTATAGAAAGGACAGTAGTTAATGGTTACCAGAGGCTGTGAAGGACTGGGGGTTAAAGAGAGATTGGTTAATGGGTACAGAAATACAGTTAAATAGAAAGAATAAGGTCTAGTGTTCTATAACACAGTAGGGTGACTAGAGTTAACAACAACTTACAGTATATTTCCGAGTAGCCAGAAGAAAAGATTCTACATGTTCCCAACACAAAGAAATGATACATGCTTGAGCTGATGGATATCCTAAATACTATGATTTGATCATTGCACAGTGTATGCGTGTATCGAAACCCCATTGCTACTTACTGGTACATATTGCATGTACCCCAATTATCAGGCATCAATAAAAACAGATGACAAATATTAAGAGAAAGAAATTTGAGACAAGAAGACAGCAGCATTGCTCCAAGTAAACGATGAACTTCTTTCCCGTTGGAAATGGATCAATCCTCCTCCAAGTATCATATTAAATATCAGCCTAGGTGTCCAAGAATCTCTCCCTGGCCCCAAGACTGGATAGGGGCCCCTCGTGGGCATCCTCCTAGCAGGTGGGCTCCCCTCCATAGCTGCGGGGAGTCTCCTCACTGCCACACCAGCTGTCTTCCCAAAGATTGGATTCAATGGATCTTAAATCGCGGTCTTGTTAGTGCTGCCTGAACTGTAAACTGGCACAACCACTGAAGAGGGAAAACTGGCAATCTTCATTCAATATTATAATAGTTTTATAAAGTATCAAAGTATAGATACCTTGATCCAACAGTTCTTAGACACATAACCTGACATGTAATGTGAGGATTAAAAAATGAATAGAAATTATCCATTTCAACAGGAAATAAATTTCTAGATTATTCTGAGAGATGCTATTCCGGGAGCAAGCATCTTGACCGTAAAGCCTGTCTCAATCCCCAGAGGTCAGGGCTGCCTCTCACACCCACAGCCACTCAATCAATATTTATGCAAATAAGTGACCTTACCAAGAACTCAGACTTCTTTTGTTACGTAAAATCCACTTTTAGAAACCCCATCATATTCTTCTTTGAAGTGGGACAATTAACCAGCCCTGTAATTTTGAAATGCAAACGACCACACCGGGCATCTCTGAACCCCGTCCTTTGTTGAAAACTACAACATATTTATTACTGACATTTAGGCTTTTTTCCCACCTGCTCCCCTCTTGCAAATATTTCTGCAAAAAGTCTATTTCAGAGATTGAGGTATCTTCATTTGCATCTAATGCTCCCCTGACCACACTCTCTGGAAGAGTGCTAGGAAAGGTTAGGGAAGAGGAGACATGACTGACAACCACAGAGCCAGGTGAGAACGGAGTTTCCGTCAGCAATTCCTCAGCAAGAAAAGAGAAGTAAAGGAATCAGAGGTCTGCTTTAGCACTCAGCAAAGAACTATCCCCATGAGTGGTGACAAAGAAAACAGGTTTTTAGTCTGGGACTCCAGATCCATGGACACAAACTAAGTTCAAAAAGTAATAAAGTGGCACCTGAACCAGTGAGTACCCAATGACACTCATCAACCAGCCGGAAACCAGAGCCTTGGGGGCATTCCCAACTCATCTGGGAAGGCTCACCTTCCTCTCACTGAATACCGCTCCAGAATAAAGTGGGTCTAAAGCACCTGCTGGAATAAGGGCATTGCCTGTGAGTCTAATAAATAACGGCACCCAACAGGGAGAAATTGTCGTTAGGGTCCATTGGAAAACCTGACTCAACCCAAGTATTTAATTAAAGCCAAACTGATCTTAAAACAACCTTTCCTTAATTTGCACAAGGATCTTTCCCCACAGAGCACTTGACTCATACAATTATAGAAAATGCTGGTGCTCACGTCCTATAATATCCACTGTTGATAGCAGTGGTTCTCGAACTTTTGGTCTCAGGACCCCTTTACACTCTAAAGAGGACCCCAAAGAGCTCTTGTTTATGAGGGCTATGTCTATCAATACTTACCATAATCAACATGAAAACTGGGAACTTTTTTTTTTTTTTTTTTTTTTTTGAGATCGAGCCTTTCTCTGTCGCCCAGGCTGGAGTGCAATGGTGCAATCTCAGCTCACTGCAACCTCCGCCTCCCGGGTTCAAGCCATTGTCCTGCCTCAGCCTCCCGAGTAGCTGGGACTACAGGCACCCACCACCGCACCTGGCTAATTCTTTTATTTTTAGTAGAGACGGGGTTTCACCATGTTGACCAGGCTAGTATCAAACTCCTGACCTCAGGTGATCTGCCTGCCTCAGCCTTCCAAAGTGCTGGGACTACAGGCGTGAGCCACTGTGCCTAGACAAAATGTAGAACTTCTACCCTTCAAAAGACAATGTTAAAAGAATGGAGACTGGTTTAGTCTGTCTTCATAACAAAATGTGAATGTTTGAAAATAAGCCTAGGAGAGAAAGATAAGCAAGTCGGGAATGGACAATGAATGATTGTTTTAGGAAACCTCATTTTCACTCCTGAGCTGCTGAGAGAGAATGTAGAGAGCAGTGATGTTCTCATTTGCAGCTCGGGTTCAGCCCAGATTTCTCTGCGTTTCACGTGGGCTTGATGTCAGTGAACTTTCCGCAAACACCAGGACCTGCCCGCATGCCCACTGCTAACCAAGATGAGTGTTGAAGCGCCTTTCCTACAGGGAGTTTGAGGAGCCCCGGAGGCTCAGTGGGCCATCCACCTGACACGCAGAGTGTGAAATGAGAACAGTAATGCAATTACTCCCACGACACCGAGTGGGAAAATCGGTCTCAGGTGAGCAGAAAGAGTTGACTTTTTTAATATTTGAAAATGCAGTGGGGATGAAAATAAAAGGCAGAATATCAAATAATAGCTGTGCTATGGCTACAAATGCATGGAACCCGAGCATCCTCAGGCTAAAAGTTCCTTTTGCTCCTGCCCTCGCCTCAGTAACTTGGGTCTCCTCTATTTCTGGGGAAGTCATACATGAGCTGCTAAGCAGCACTGTTGCGTTCTTCCACTTCCATACTTCGGATGTCCTTTCCAAAACCACACACCCTAATGGAACCAAAGTGATATTATTCGCATCCGTTTTCACTGGAGTGAAGTCAAGCTGAGTTCCATGAAGAATTAAAAAGCTGACCATTTCTAATCTTCTTGAGGGCTCATTTCTCATTATATTGTGTGATTTCTCAAGTCATTCTTCAAAAACAGTCCTATAATAAAGCCACTGGTCAGTGCTTCCTACAGCTGCCCTTTATTGCCTAAGGTTCTTGATAAAATGCAGATTATGACTCCATAGGTCTGCAGTGGGACCTTCTAACATGTTCCCAGTGATGCTGATGCTGCTGGTCCATGGACCACACTTTGAGTAGCCAGATCCTGGAATACTTAGGACTAAATACTAGCATATTTAGTACCTATACTTCTCATACATAGTAGATATTTAATAAAAGTGTTTTGAAGGGATGCTCAATTTATTGAAGGTTTCTACAATGGTAGAATAAAGAAGAAAAGCCTTGTCAAGATATCTGCTTTCCATCCTACTCATGTTCTGCTTTTTCCTTGGAGTTATGAGACCGGAGCATTGCTGGCTGGAAACACAACTGGCAAAGGGGTATGTAGGAAAGCCAGGCAGAATATCAGTAGTTGAGGGTTGTCTGTTCTGCCTGGGGTTGTGGTATCCTAGGAGCCTGTTTCCCCAACTTATAGCAGCTTCTCTCCCTACCCTCATAATAGTTACTGGCAAAGACCTGGTGCAGTGGCTCAACCCTGTAATCCCAGCACTTTGGGAGGCTGAGGCCAGCAGATCACTTGAGGTCAGGATTTCAAGACCAACCTGGGCAACATGGTGAAACCCCATCTCTACTAAAAATACAAAAATTAGCCAGGCATGGTGGCACATACCTGTAGACCCACCTACTTGGGAGGCTCAGGCAGGAGAATCACTTGAACCCAGAAGGCAGAGGTTGCAGTGAGCTGAGATTGTACCATTGCACTCCAACCTGGGCAACAGAGTGAGGCTCTATCTCAAAAAAAAAAAAAAATTACTGGCAAAAATTGCAGATTTAGTCATTGTTTACTCTCCCTGTTGGAACACATGCACACACATAAAAACACACAAGCATAATCCTTTCCATTTAAATTGCTCCTTCTGCTTTTACAATGAAAATTAATTTTGCATGGTTTTGCACTATTGAAAGCAAATTATTAGCGGTGCTGCTACCTTTTAACCTAGCCCTGGATCTTCATAGAACAAAACGCACATCCTTCAGCTTCCCTCGATTGTTAGAGATAAAATACAATCTCAGTATCATCTGGCTCCCCATACTTGCCTTTTTTAATAAATATCTAATAATCTCATTTTTATTTCATTTCTATAATGTTATCTTCAATTACAAGCTCCATGTCTAAAACAATCACTCACTCTTGCCATAGAGTTCTGTTCTCTCCTTGCAGTCAGAAACACAGTCATCCAGCAAAAGACATGACCCTCGGACATGCTGATGTCAGGAGCCCTATACTCTGACCGTAGCCTGACTGCAGCACCATCCAAGTGATTTAACGCATCTGGGCCTCAGTGTCCTCTTCTGAAAAATGAAGAGACTGAACTAGATGATGAGGTCCCTGTTAGGCTAAACATTCTATGATTCTAGAAAAGTTAACAAAAAACAAAAACATTTAAAATATCAGAAGAGTATCTGTTCAGGTACATGTGATTGCAACTAACATACACAGTTGACTTTTGAACAATGTGGGGGTGAGGGGTGCCTACCCATCGTGCTGTCCAAAATCTTTGTATAACTTTTACCTCCCAAAAACTTACCTACTAATAGCCTACTATTGGCCAGAACCCTTACTAATAACACAAACAATTGATTCACATGTATTTTGCATGTTATATGTATAATATACTGCATTTTTACAATAAAGCAAGCTAGAGAAAAGAAAATGCTATTAAGAAAATCATAAGGAAGAGAAAACATATTTACTATTCATTAAATAGAAATGGATCGTCATAAAGGTCTTTATCCCACTCATCTCCACAATGAGCAGGTTGATGAGTAGAAGAAAGGATAGGGGTTGGTCTTTCTGTCTCGGGTGTGGCAGAGACGGAAAAAAGTATGAGAGTGAGTGAAGCTATGCAGTTCAAATTTGTGTTGTTCAAGGGTCAACTGTGCATAATTTTGCTAGTTCTATCTCATTCTAGATTTTACAGAGTAAACAGATGAAAATATCTAGCACACAGGTCTAGCAACCAAGTGACTTGCATCCCTTTCAGAGTCCACAATGGACTCCCAGTGTGACTGATATTCAATGACAGCTGCATGCACACACATGCACACATGCACACACACAGACACGAAACCACCTCTAGCACCCACCATGGCACTGCTCACATTGACCCAATTCTCTTTCCAGCATCTGCTTTTTCAAACTGGTGTCTTGGAAGGGTTGCTTGTTTCATTTTGGTTTGGGTTTATTTCATTTAATTTGATGTAGTAAGAAAAGCCTAGTTCCAAACAAAATTTTATGCAAAGCCCCAGTATATAAAACAGAGAAAAGTCGACATCTTGATTATAGCATGAAGGCAACCTGAAAGTCCACCTCCTCGACACCCCCTCGCTTCCACTCCCACCCAACCCCACTTAGAAAGCTTCAGTATCCTGGTAGATGGTCACTGGGTCACTGTTCACCTACAGTGACAGGAACAGACACGTTGCACTTTTTTGATGAGGGAGGAGGAATCTAAAGGTTCAAGCCTAAGAAAATTTTGTTCCTTGGTAATTCTTATTTATTAAACCAATTTCTATCAAGTGGAATCACATTTTTTTAAAAAGTACTACCTCTTTCAAATGAAGCCCTTCCAATATGGGCTAACGTTTCTCTCCTCTATCCTCTCTTGTTCAGATAAATCTCTCCAGTTTACTTAGCCACTGTGATATATTTTCAGGTCCTTCATCATCTTATTCCGTCTTTTTGAATCAAGCTCCAGTTTATCAACATCATTTCAAATAGATCACACACACACACACACACACACACGCAAACACACATGCAAACCATGCTCTGAATACGTACATGCTTAACAGCATGCTAAAATAAATGAGCCTTGTATTTTTCATTATTCTGTGATCTGGAGCTCTTCTCTCCCCCTCTTAATGAGGACACCAGAGTTTAAAACTTTTGCCATAGAAAAACTTTACAAAGGAAAGTATCAAGCATCCTATCTCCTGAGGACACATTTGCAAATGTCTATTTCGATCTTTGCAGTATGTTTCTGAGTTCATCTTTCAGACGGAAAATGGAGCCCCTCACGGATTTCTTCACTTATTGCAGCAGTAGTTCCTAATTCTTCGATGTAGGGTTCCTTTCTGTGGGAGGCACAGGCATGAGGCCTGCTCCACTAGAGGATGAGGGTTAGGATAGTCTAGAAAAAGCTCCTGTTCCTGGAATAATTTTCCCCTTATTACTTTCAATCTACCATCCAAATAATCAATATCCTGTATATGAATTACAGTACATTTTTATTTACCACACTTATAACCATAAGGAAGTTAATTACTCTGCAAATTAAGCAAGTGAGGGACACAGACTCCTGAGCAAAGGTCTTGTCCTCCCACATCTCCACAATGTGTGCAGAGTGATAATATCATGACGTCACTCTTCTCTCTGCATCTGCTTTTCCATCAGTTGGGCTAGGCTGATGTCAGTAAGCTCTAGGGAGGGATGGGTTAGGCAGACAAACAAGAAGTCTTCCTCCTGGCTTTGGTTTCCAAAGACCCAAACATAAAAGAGAACAGAGGAAATAAAACCAAGGTTTAGGAAAATCATAAAGAGTCAAAATGAGGGTCTCCTCTACGCAAGAAACAACAAACAAAATTCACCAGGTTAAATGTGCGTGGTGGCATGGATTATAGCATAGCCATTAAACAATGACATCATGACTTTTGCAGCAAGATGGAGGCAACTGGAGGGCATTATCCTAAGTGAATTAACACAGAAACAGAAAACCAAATAATGCATATCCTCAGGTATAAGTTGGAGCTAAACATTGGGTACACATGGACCCAATAAAGACAAGAACAATAGACATGGGGGACTCCAAATATGGGGAAAGAGGGGAGCAAAGGTTGAAAAATAAAAAATACCTATTGGGTACTGTGTTCACTGTTTGGGTGACAGGATTATTAGAAGCCCAAACCTCAGCATCACGCACTATACCCAGGTAACAAAACCTACACATCTACCCCCGGATCGAAATGTTTTCAAAATTGTACTAATAGGGGAAAGAAGCTCTAAGAATTAAAAAAAAAAAAAAAAAGTGGGTGGTGGGCAGGAAGGAGAGAGAACAAAGATGGAGAAGAAGGGAATGAGAACAGAAAGGTGAGTGAGGCCCAGCGTGGGAGAGGACACATCGCAGCAGGGAGCTCCCACTACCGGGCCTCAGCTCAAGCAAGCCCTGCATGGCCCGCCACCCCCTCACACACAGAGCCATCCTTTCCAGCCTTCAGTTCCCGGCTGTCAAAAAAAAAAATCCAATTTAACTTACACTTAACAAGTTTAATCTGATCTGAAAAACAAAAATTTCTGAGCACACCTTAGATTCTTAAACATTCTCTTGATCCATATGTCCATTTTTTAAAAATCAATTCAGAGAAAACAGATTATCGGATAAAAGGGCAAATGAATGTTTTGTAGATTCTTGATGAAATCTTTTCGGAAAACTTTTACGCTACCACCAACAGTGCCTGCAAAATATTCCACCTCATGAATACCAAGAAAAGCAAATTAAAACAAACGAGAAAATATTGTCTAATATTAATATTCAGAGCCACCAAGGGTATAGTTCTCTCTATACAGTTCTCTCTATATAGTAATACAGTGGCATTACTGCTTAAGTTAACAGACTTCTTATTTCAGTTACCAAGAAGAGAGGGGGGAGGAATTGACATCTTGTAAGCACCTTTCTCGGCCTAGATCCTGTGCTAGAAAATAACAAACATTATCTCACTTGATTCTCACAACAACCGACATGCTGGGTACAATTATCCTCACTTGCTGATGAGGAATCTAAGACCCAAAGAACCTAAGTAACAGGCAAAGGATCGAATCTTTCACTTTAAAATGCAGCCCAGCCAGGTGGTAACAATAAACCCTCCTGATTCCAAAGCAAAGATTTTTCCGCAGCAGTTTTGACCTCCCCAAGTGCATTATTCATCCGGAAGAGCGCTGTCCAACAGAAACATAATGTGGTAACGTTACGTGAAATTTTAATTTTAGTAGCCAGATTTTACAGGGAAAAAAGAAATCAGTGAAATTAATTTGAGTGATACGTTATATTTAACCCAATATATTCAAAGTACTTTCATTTCGATAAATAAGGATATTAAAAAATTAAGAAGACATTTTACCTTTTCTTAATCTAAGTCTTCGAAATCCAGTGTGTCTTTTACACTCAAAGCCCATCTTGATTTAAACATATCCCATGTCAAGTGCCACATGTGACTAATTGCTATCATACAGGACAGCATAGAGCTAGAGAAAAATTGTGAAAAGAAGCTCTCGTTATACAGCCCCTTGATTTGGAAGGGGCTGTATAGTGATATGATTTGAACTGATTTTGAAGGTTAATGATTTGGATAATGATATGATTTGGAAGGTTGCAGACTCTTTAGCACAATCTTCCAAATCGTATTTTTTAAAATTCTAGCATTCTAAGCAAATACCTTAACTTCACCAATCTATTCAGTTCTCACAAGTAGTCAATTTTGCATTTAAGGCCTTCGAAAGTTCTTTCCACTTCCACATTCATTTACTGAGCAGCTGCTGTATGTCAGGCACTACACTGGCCTACAGAGGCATAAGGGGTGAGTGTGGTTTAGGGAGGAATTCTTTGCCTTCGAGGAACCCAAAATCTAGTGAGGGAGGCAGACAAATAAATGCCTGTTCTTTCTTAGCAGGATAATTGCTGTCATTTCCTTCTGTTTCTATGCATACAGGAGGACATCAGTGCATGAAAACAACCATCCCATCTACCCAAGAAGGTATTTAAAATTCACTCTCTCTTTGATGCAAATGAATCTAATAATCTGCACCAAAACTGCCAAAACTGTATCATGAGATCACGGCCCAGAAAGTCAGAGATACAAGTAAAACCCTCACTTCTTCGTCCAATCTTTTCGCCAAAGTCCCACTGACGTTTCTATTCTTGCTTTCTCCATACTCCTTCTCCCTTCTACCCATAGCCTGCTTTTAACCAGGTAAAGTTGTTCTAGTCTTGCTTTGACTCATGTTTCTCTCAACATGCAGGACTGATTTGTTAGCTCCTAATTAGTACTTCCGCAGTAATAGCCCAATCATCACACTGTAGTTTTCCCAGGCCTCTCTGACACATAGGTTCTCCAAAACTTCCTGCCCAGGACCTACTGGAAATTATTTTCACTGGACTTTGCATCCACCTTAGAACCAGAGCAGCAGTGAACATAGGCAGGGAAGCTCAGGCCTATCTCGTGTCCAGGGGCACTGGTGGCTTAGCAAAAGCTTTATGGAACCCTCTACTGGACTTCTGTGACTGGTTGACTCATAGAGCAACACTCCCAGGGGCCTTAGGGAAAGATGTAGCTGCCTCTACCAGGGCCACAGGACACAGAGAATCAAAAGCTTTCTGTATTTCTCCAGGGGCAGGTGGGTGTGCCTTTTTGGATAGCCACGCATGGCTTCTAGCATGCCACTTTCCCAACCCTGGGCCCAATCACAGTAGTCTATTCACTTGATTTGTGATTCACACCAAGAGATCCACATAAGCATCTACGTTTTCACTACTGATAAAAACTGAGCAGCCTGCTCCTGAGCAGAAGTTCAGGTTTGTGAGTTCTCCCTAAATTCTCCACGGAAGCAGAAGATGAGTGATTGTGGTGGTCAATTCTTCCAAATTCTCCCAAGCACTCACCTTTACCATTCATTCCCTGCTAGCCACTGCCTCTGCCACTAAAACTGTTCCTAGAACCTCTGTCCCCATGTATATGGTGCTCAATCCATCCATCAACCAATTAATCAATAAAGAATAAAAACCAGCATGCGCCTATTTGCTGTGATTCTTGTTCAGTTTCCCACGGCAGCCCTAGGCTTTGGAGCTAGTCAACACCCGTCCTTGCATTTGTCTATTTTATAATAAGCAACTAGAGGCTACGATTGACCCCCCATGGAATCCCCAGGGACAAGTAGGTACACCCAGCACAAATACTGAACTTCAGTATGAACTTAGCAAGTCTAGCTCCTTCTCATGGGTTGTGGTAGTGATGGTCTATAAAGTCACTGTGAACAGTGAATTAGCAAAGACTGCACCATTTCTCCCAGGGATGAAGTTTCCATGAACCTCTGGTCACATTTTTGTTAACTGACCACCATATAATTGTGTTTTATGTGACTTTCTGTTTAAAGACACCTTATTTAATGTCAATTGTTGATTCATTAACATTGAACTCATGGCCACCAGCACATCTCACGCATGAATGAAGCCTGTCTGTCACATGTACTTTCTCCGCGAGGCATATCTTAGCCTTCTTAGGAACAGCAGACACCACTTCAGCACTGTACTTAGGTGCCATTTTAAAAAGCAAAACACCAACAAAAGTGCAAAATGCAAAATAAATAAATAAATAAATACGCTGCTAAATATACTGCAAAACCGACACTTGTTTACAGTATGAAAGCCCAAACAGGAAGGCAGAGAGTTGCCTTGTCCAATCTTAGCTGAGAATGTGCACGTCAGGTGACTCAAATTTTATACCACTTTGTGCATTTGCGTATCTGTGAATCACCACAGGAGTGCCAGGAGTATTAATTTTAGAATTACATAGTGTAGCAAATAAGAACATTGCAAATACAGAGTCTGCGATGGTATAAAATGAATGAATGGATGAATGAACAAATGAATGAATGAACGAACGAATGAATGAAGAGAGGAAACCAGAAAACTTTCCTTTTGCAACACCAAGTTTCCTTTCCCTTTTCCCCTCTTTTGTGGCATAATAGAAAGAGCACGAGAGAAATAAGAACTTTTAATATGGGCAAGATGACAGACTGTAATAACCTAAAACCTTTCACTATGAACACATTACACGTTCTGGATAAAAATACATCAGTTTATAGTATTTCTGAGCTTGCAAGAGGAAATGAGTAAGAGACTACCTTCTGGTGCAAGGACATGAAAGAACTAAAAATTAAAGTTACAAATATATAAACTGATGCCATGTTTGCCCCGGGGGAAGATTACTCAGGGACGTTGGTTTTAACATCTACAGGGGGCCAGGTAAGAGGGTGCTGGGCCCATACAAGGTTACATATGAGAAATGAGATGCCTGCTAAAAGTACTCTAGAGAAGAACAACCTTAACAATATCATGGACGAAAATAAAAATAAAAATAAATTTAAAAAATCACCAGTGACATAGAAAAATTTGCCCCTGCCTAGTTTCTAGGAAAAAAAAAAAGTCATCACCAAAGAAATCGAAACATTAGCTGTGCCCCTCAGGCTTAAGGTTTGATTTTAAACACCATCACTGTAGTCCAAAAACTTCCAAACTGAGAAACTAACATGAAAATTGGCCTGAAGCATCTTGTTTCCCCAGGGAAACTAGAGGGAACAAACACAATGTATTTCTACAAGGAAAGCTTACTAGAGATCTTGAAATGAGCCAATAATCCAAATTAATCAATATGCAAAGAAACAACTCAACATGAATGAGAGTCAGCTCACACACACACACACACACACACAAATGGAAGGATTAAAACTAAGAAATTTGGACAAGAAAAATGTGTTAGCTTCTAATTAGTACTTCCGCAATAATAGCATAATGACCATACTGCAATTTTCCCAGTCCTTTCTGATATACAGGTTCTCCAAAACTTCCTCCCTAAGACCTATTCGAAATTATTTTCCCTGGACTTTGCATCTACCTTAGAACAAATACACATTTTTTAATTATTGAAATTGTATAAAAGAGGTGATCAAAATCACAAGAAAAGAGACATATTTTTAAATAGGCAGATTTTAAAAGTAATTTTAAAATAAATAACACTTCTTGAAATAAAAGATAAAGTAACTGAAATGTAAACCTACAAAGAAAGACAATGCATTAGAAGAGGTTAAAGAAAGAACCAGTGAACTGGAAATTAGATGTAACATAATTATGATATATAACACAAAGAACCAAAATAAATGAGAAACATGGAAGAGAATTTAAGATATTTAGGGAGAAAATGAGAAGTCCTCTGCATCATTCGGGGTCCACCTTTTAGCTTGGGCAGCAGCAGGACCCACATCTCTCCCTTCAACTTTTCCAGTCACACAGATTTCTCTTAAGAGTTCTGGCCAACCCCTTATCAGAAGCATACAGGGAAGGTAATTCTGGGAAGCAGAATTCAGCTTAGCCCTGTTAGCACATTATGAAACAACCACAACTTTGTATATATGTCAAGTAGGAACACCAAAGGAAATAATAGAGAATGGGAGAGAGGCAATACCAAAGAGACAATAACTGGGAAATTTCCAGAATCGATAAATTAATAAATCCTTGAATTTGAGAAACACAATAAACACCAAGCAGGAAATACAAAATATTTTCACAAAATGCAGAACACCAAAGGCAAGAAGAAGATGATATCAAAAGTATTCAGCAATAAAAGATGAATTATCTAAACAAGGATAACATTTAGTCCTACAGAAGACCTCTATAGCAACAACGCAACCAGAAGACAAGGCAGTGGAATAATATCTTGCCAGAATGCAGCGTAATAATACCTTGCCCGTGTTGGGAGAAAATGTCTGCCAATCTAGGAGTGCATTGCCTGATAAACTATTGCAAGAGTTAGGACAAAACAAAGACTTTTTAGGCAAATGAGATTGGGAAAGTTTATGATTCAGGAGCCTCACCGAATAATAAAGGATGTTCTTCAGGTAGAGACAGAAATTGAAGCCAGAGGGAAGGAGGAGGATTCAAAGAACAGTGGCAAGGAAAGAAATTGATCAACATATGGGTAAATCTAAACAAGCATTGAGTGTATAAAATCATATCGATGACTAATTTGGTTGATACAACTAAGGCAAACAGTTAAGATGGACCTAAAACATTAGACAACAATAGCATATAAGAGGAAAATAAATTTTCATAATTAATTGGTCTGAGATCCTTTTTATTGTTCAAGATGAGGATAACTATGCTGATTAAATTTCCTTACATCAAATACAGACCCAAAATTTGCAAATAACCATTAAAATAGAAAATAAAGCACAATATTATAGGGGGAAGTTCCACTTTCTGTATAGAGGAATGAGGACCTAACAGACCAATCCTTCTACAAACAGCATCTGTAAATACTGGACAAAAACAAGAATAAAATAAAAATGAAACAGCTCCTAGAGAGATTTTGTGACTGAACAAAGACAGACAGATTTTGGAGAGCAGTCAAAATTTGGAGCAAGAGACTGAAGTGACTGCCAAGGAGTGAGTTCCCCGTATTTTATTGACTTGGCCGAGGGTGGCTACACTTGGGGCCACGACGGAGGCAGCAGTGTAAAGCAGCTAAAACCCCACTGTAAGCCCATTGTCTCTCTAGCCTGAGGACCCATGGAAAAACAGAATAGGAAAACAGGATTCCTGGGGAGTAAAGGGAAAATTCCAGAGAGAAGAGACCTGGAGAAGTAGAAGCCTAGATTTTGTGTACAAAATTAGCCCAAACCTCTGGTTGCCACCTGAAACATATCCACGTGAGACAAATTAAAAGCAGAGCCACAACAGTTTGCAGTTTGACTGTAATATTCTGCTAGAACAAAATCATCAACACTCTTAAGACCAATGGAACAGATGCAGAATCTCTAACCACCTCACATTTAAAATGCCCAGGATAGAATCCAGAATTTTTCAGTGTATGAAAAGCCAGGAAAATGTGACCCAGATTTAAGGGAAAAGACAATCAACAGATGCCAAATCCAAGATGACCCAGCTGTTGGAACCATCAGACAAACAGCAATTTTAACTATTCTCAGTGGGGTAAAGTGTATGTTCTTAATGAGGGAAATGATATAAAATATTAGCAAATAAATAGAAAATATTTTAAAATAAAATTTTAGAACTGAAAATATTACCTCTGAAATAAAATAATCAGGCTTAATATAATGGCAAATGGAGGTCACAGAAAAGATGCAGTGAACCTGAAAGTAGAACAACAGGAACAATCCAATCAGAAGAAGAAGGGGAAGAAGAGACAGATAAAAATTAACAGAGCCTCAGAGGCTAGTGGGACAATTTCAGAACAGCCAACATGTAGATAATTGGAGTCCCAGAAAAAGAGGAGATACAAATTGGGGCAGAAAAACATTTGAAGAAAAGTGGTAGTTAACCTCCCAAATTTGGTGAATGAGGACATTCACAAGTTTAAAAACCTTAGCAGATGCTAGACATAATAAATGTATTCATACCAAGGCCCATTATATCCAAACTACTGAAAGTCAAAGAGAAAGAGAAAATTTTGAAGCAACCAGAGAAAAACGATGTATTAGATGCAGGGAAAAAATTGAATGACTATATACTTCTTATCAAAAATGGAATGGAGAAGCTAAGGAAACAATGCATGTATAATGCCAAAAGAAAAGAAAAAGCTCTGCTAATCCAGAATTCTATATCCAGAAAATTATTCTCCAAAAAAGGAAGTCAAGACATTGTCAGATAAAAGAAAACTAAGATAATGTATCATCACCAGATTTACAAAGGGAAAAGTGGAAAAACTTTTTCCCTCTACTCTCCTGGCTTCTCTCCACCCTCCTAGCTGGGGCCCTGTAAATTAGATTGACAGAAGACAGACTAACAAGAGAAAAGCAAACACAAGTTTTTGGCCAGTGCATCCTACACACATGCAGGATAACTCCGGGATGAGGAACTCTGAGGGGTGGTTAGAACTTGGGATTCTAGGCCGGGCCCAGTGGCTCAAGCCTGTAATCCCAGCACTTTGGGAGGCCAAGACAGGCGGATCACGAGGTCAAGAGATCGAGACCATCCTGGCTAACACGGTGAAACCCCGTCTCTACTAAAAAAAAAAATACAAAAAAAACTAGCCGGGCGAGGTGGCGGCACCTGTAGTCCCAGCTACTCGGGAGGCTGAGGCAGGAGAATGGTGTAAACCCAGGAGGTGGAGCTTGCAGTGAGCTGAGATCCGGCCACTGCACTCCAGCCCGGGCGACAGAGCAAGACTCCGTCTCAAAAAAAAAAAAAAAAGAACTTGGGATTCTAGAGCATCTTAGCAACAGAGCAATAAATTTTTAGAGAAGTGACAAGACAAGATAAAACACTTTGAGTTTTTAGGGGAGGCAAATTGCAGGAAGGTAAATATATGAGGGAACTAATGAAAGATAAGGGCTAGTGAGTACGGTTTGTTAGGCAGATTTCTCTGGCTCCTCCCGGCTAATAAAAGTCTAGGTTGTGTCAGGGGATTAGGTCTGTTCTTCCTGGTAGAGAGGAGCACAGACACCTTTACAAATGCATGTCCTGCCTTAGCAACTATGGGAAGGATAAGAGCTTATTTATCAATAGTATCTACTTTTCCTAAACTGTCATCAGCTCAAAATAATCATTATGCCATATGGCATATTTTGGAGTCACATAGTTGGCCACCCTTCATCACAGAAAACATCTAAAATATTTGAACTGAATGACAATGGAAATATAACCCATTAAAACTTGCGGCATGTGGCTAAAACAATGCTTAGAAGAAAAGTTATATATTAAATAGCTTTAGATGGTTAGATTGTAAAATACAGGGAAAACGAAAATGAAGACTTGATCAATGAAGCAGATGGCAGAAAAGAAAACACAATAATAAATGGAAGAAAAGGGGGATAAAACTGAGCAAATAGAAATCACAACATAAGATGGTAGAAAATAATTCCAATACATCAGGAGTCAAGCATCTTTACATTAGTTTATTAAAGTCCTTAGTTAAAACACAAAGATTGTTAGATTTAATTTTTAAAATTTAAATATATACCATTTACAAAGTAATTCTGAAACAGAAAAGACTGGAAAAATACAGCAAGCAAAAGTTATCCAATGGAAAGCTGGGATAGCTATTTTGATATCAGGTAAAGCCAACTTTATGAGAAGTATTATTTAGGATAAAGAGGTTAACAGCAAGATGATAACATGAGCAATTTATAGATGCCTAACACTCCAAATATATAAAATAAAAATGGACAGACTTACAAGACAAAAATTGACAATCCACAAACACAATAGGAGGTAAACACACACCCTGCTAAAAGTGAGAAGTCACAAACAAAAAACCAGTCAGAGAAAATAAGGGAGAACTGAGGAAGAAAGATGACACTAATATTCTGTGTTCATATACAACTTTATCGAGTTCTTGCAATGCTATCTTGACATCAACCTTGTTAAAAACAAATAGGGAAGGCACACCAATCTACATTTTAAAAAACAGGAGACAGAGGACTAGAGAATTTGGGTGTCCGTGAGAATCAAATAGCCATGCTAGCAATCCAGGCAGAAACGAAAACCGACCCTCCCACCTCCTCAGTAAAACTTCTCTCCTATAAATCAAGCTTTCTCACACTTTGCTAATTCTCTCATCTATCTTTTTATTTTACTGTCATGCTCAGACGTTAAGGAAATAATTATGTTATTAAGTGTAAGTGCTTTAGGCACTTTGGGGAAATAAGCTTTATAAATATGAGCCATTTCTATTCACTTGTGAAACTGATCAGCTTTTTCTTCTCACACTGGCCCTCTAGGTACCCTCTACAGGACATTTACATCCCTGAACAACATTCTCATGCTGAGTCCAGGAAAGGTACCAATGGCTCACCAAGGCCAGAGAGAAGTACAAGTGTAGCCACACGCCACATTCACACGTCAGCCTTGGGGAGGGAGGGAAATTATTGTTTGCTAGCAATGACACTCCAGAGGTTTTGCTACTAATCATCTTCTTGCTGTCCAAGCCTCTCTTCAGTCCCCCAAAAGATGCAGCATTCAAGTTGTAAAGCAAATGTACTGTTTCTTGAAGTTTCTGGAAAACGACACCCTGAACTGTACCCTTACAGCTGCTCACGTCTATGAAGCATTGTGTGTGGAACTCCTTCCAGTCTAGCAGAAGTCACTGGACAATGCCAAAGCCCACCCAGGAGGGACCAGTGGGAGCCGATGAGCCTGCTCTGTGTGATGAGGGGACGGCAGGCTCCAAGAACAGCCACCAACACCAAGACTCTTCAGTCCCACTGAAGTGGCCTCAGGGTAGGAGGATTTCTAGGAAGTTGAGAGAAAACAAGATAAGAAAAGAAGCCAGGGTTCATCATCTCTTTTTCTAAACCCCATACTGTAGGGAAGTGGTTCTCATGCCCCCAGAGGACATGTCTGGAAACATTTTTGATGGTCACAGATGAAGAGAGGAGTGGTACTGGCATCTAATGGGTAGATGCCAGGGATGCTGCTAAATTCCTCCAGAGCTCAGGGCAGACCCCAAGGGCCAACAAGGAATTACCTTGCCCAAAATGTCAACAGTGCTGAGGATGGGAATCCCTGCCCCCGTAGACCAACGTTTGGTGTCTTCACAAGACTCCCTGGCATCTCAGAGCCCCCCTGGCATCCCAGAGCCCATAAGGCAGACAGGGGAGTTAAGCTCAGGTTTCTGTCTACCCCTCAACCTGCATAAATTCCATTACTGCCTCATTATCTGAAACGGAAAACAACGGAAACCTTCTCACAAAAACTAGAACAAATGAATGAATGAATGAATGAATGAATGAATGAATGAATGAACTAATGAATTTGAATTAAAACACAGATTCGGTTTCATGTTGCCTCCAATCTCAAGAGAATCCCAGCCCAGGCAGCTCTGAAAGAAGGAAGGGAGGGAGGTCCAATTGCCTATCTCTGCAAAGAGGCTTAAAATGGGGAGCACAAGGTCTTGAAGTCCTTCCCCTCAGTGGCTTTCCATTTGTTCCTCCACATGCTCATGGGCTTTAAAGAGATTTGGTAATTTCAGAAGGTCTCTTAGCTCTTCACCTATAGGAATTTCACAAGAGTGAAGCAGCCGTCTGGGAGGAGGGCAAGGAACAGCCAGCCGGTCTTGCCGGGCCCCTTGTCATCAGCTCAGCCCAGTGAAAGGAGCACTGAGCCCAGCGTCAGGCCTGGTTCTCACCTGACTCTGCCACCCTGGGCCTGTGGGGTCCCGGCAGGTCACTTTTCACAGCCTCAGCTTCCTCATCTGTGAATAAGGGGTCACGATACCTCAGTCCCCCACATCTCCCCATTACCTATGGAATAAACTCCCAATTCTGCAGGCCTTTGGAGCACCTCAGTGTGGAGCTGCCTCCACAACCACCGACACCTCCCTCCCATTGCCCTCCTTCCCTCCCGTTCCTCTCATCCCTGGCTCTGTCTGTGCAGATCCATCCTTTCTGTCTGAAACCCCTCTTGCTCTCCTCTCTCCTCTCCTGTCTTGAGTGGACAGGACTGCTCCTTTCTGTAGCATTTTTCTTTCTTTCTTTTCTTTTTTTTTTTTTTTTTTTTTTTTTTTTTTTTTTTTTTTTTTTTTTTTTTTGAGATGGAGTCTTGCTCCATCACCCAGGCTGGAGTGCAATGGCACGATCTCAGCTCACTGCAACCTCCACCTCTCAGGTTCAAGTGATTCTCTTGCCTTGGCATCCTGAGTAGTTGGGATTACAGGCACCCACCATCATGCCTGGCTAAATTTTCTTGTATTTTTAGTAGATAAAGGGCTTCACCATGTTGGCCAGGCTGGTCTCCAACTCCTTACCTTGTGATCTGCCTGCCTCAGCCTCCCACAGGGCACGTCATTATAGATGTGAGCCACCGTGCCCGACCTTCCCTACCATTCTAAACCATGAGTGCCCTGTATGGTCAGGGGCCACAACTTACTTTTCTCTGAACTCGTGGGGGTCCTGGCAATACCCGCTACACAGTAAGTCCTCAATAAATATAGGATGCATAAACGAGTAAAATCCAAGCTATTTCCCACTAAAACCTCCAGACCTCTGGTGTATGATGACCTACTGTCATAGCCCAAAGGAATAGTTGAGTTTCAGGCATCCAGAGAAAAATATGGGTGTAAAGCTTTCCCCTCAAATTTATTAATGACTAGATGGTGCTCAGCTGTTTTCGTGGCAGGCTGCAGAGAAATCTTAAACTTTTATGTTGTTTCACTGAGGGTATGGCAGAAGAGTCCAAGGAATGTGAAAGGAGAAACTCGCAAAATTCGACTTTACGTGGGGAGCAGGCACCGAGTGTGTGGCAAGCACAAGGGGCTGCATGTGCGGCCAGATGATGCTGCACTGTCAGAACCCACAAAACAACACGGCAACAGGTGGATTTCAAATCGCTTCTCTGCTTTCAAAGCAGGTACGGATTCTAGATTTCCAAAAGGAGAGTTAGGGCAAGGGGAATGTAGAGGAAATTGAAATTAGTTAGAACTAAGATCAGCAATAAAATTCCTCAAAGACACTGCTTCTCACTTTACCAGGGTTTTTGTTTTGAGTTTTATTTCTTCTTTTTTTTTTTTTCTTTTTTGTTCTTTGCTTTTATCAATGAAGCAAGTTGCTAGGATGCAAGAGCAGTTGCGGGTGGGGGTGTAGGAGGGCGGGGGGAGGTAGGAGGGCAGGGTGGGAAGCAGAGGTGGGAGGGGTCGAGGTTGGAGCACCTGTCATCTGCATGACGTGGACGGCTGGTTCTGGTTGTATTTTAAATGAAATCTCATCCCAGCGTAGACACCACGTCTGGAATTACGATCCACCCTGTGATCTGTCACTTTTATATACACACAGGGGAGGGGACCGTTTCCATAGAGAGGGAATATCACAGCCCACTTAGGAGCAATACCGGAGAAGCAGGAGCCCAGACCTCAGAGCAGCCAGAAGTTCACGGGGATGTGCATGGGGCCGTCCTCCTGGCCCTGAAGCTGCACCGACCTCCCTGAGCCTTTCGCTGCGGAGGGAAGTCCACTCTCAGGTAAGGCTGTGGTCGAGACTGACTTAGGAAGGGTAAATGGATCTGCCCTAAATTAAGCAGGAGGTCCCGTGCACCGGACAGGTGCGAGAGATGAGAGCCGCTAGCGCCCCTGGGTGGAAGCCCGAGGGAGCGATGCTGAACGCCCCCCCCCCACAATCAATCAGCAGAAATCAGCCCCAAAGGGACCAGGGGAAGTTTCCTGGGGAGGCACAATCCCATTCCCATGTTGGTATAGAAAGACCCGCTTTCCAAAGGTGTTAGATCAGAGGCAGAATGTGTTCACACAAATCTATTTTCTCTGAACAGAGTTCAGTTGTGCACAGGAAGGTCAGTCCTTGGCGACAGTTTACAAACTGGGGATGGGGTAGGGATGCCAGGGCAAATGGGAGCCACAGGACACGACTCTACAGCACCTGCAGAGCAGCGAGGACACCTGCACTTACTGTTTACCTGTAGCAGAGACCTTTGCCTGTGCCATCTCCCGTCACTCTCGGGCACACCTGAGAAGCAGGTAACGTCTCCTTCCTAGGATGCTGCAAGCGAAACACAGGTTAAGTGATTCACCCAAGAAAAGTCAGAGGCGAGGGAGTTTTCCCAGCCAGGTCCTCGGCCATCAAAGCCCAGAGTCCTTTGCCACACTAGGCACATTGTGGGGGTGTGTGCAGATATCTACAATGGCTAAATGCTACCTGTGAAGGGGAGATGGATGTTTGATGTTCACATTTTCTGAGAGAAAAATCCTGTTTGCAATTTCCTTCCCAAGCATAGCCACCTACCAAAAAATAACAAATGTAAGATTTTTAAAATGTTTTAAGTGGTCTAGTTTTAGTTTAACTTCTTATCAGTGTTTGCAGACAAACGGAGCCCACAGGAATAGCGCTGCACTTGGCAGAGCTGTGTGATCAGTGCTGTTTGCCTCCTGCCTTTGCTGCTTCATGCCCTGTCCTCTCCCTGCGACATGCTGGGAATTGGAGGCTGACCCAGCTCCCTCATGTTTCAGTGCTTGGCTCTGCCACAGCTCCCAGAAGTAACTGTGTCTCTTTACAGCACCCTGGACAAGTGCTACTGTCACTGTAGCCCAAAGGAATGGTTAGTTTCAAGCACCCAGAAAAAAATACAGGTGTAGAGCTTTGCCCCTCAACTGTATTAATAACTAGATGGTGCTCAGTTATTTTTGTGGCAGGCTGCAGAGAAATCTTAAATTTTCATATTGTTTCACCAAGGGTATGGCAGAAGAGTCCAAGGAATGTAAAAGGAGAAACTTGCAAAATTAGACTTTATGTGGGAAGTAAAGAGTGTCTTTTCTTTGAGGAGAGTTCCTTTTCTTTTATCCTATAAACCCTAAACAAATCTAAACTGATCCTAAAAAGAAAAGTCCCAGAAAGAAATCTGAATCTACCTTCCAGCCCCCCGCCACTCACATACTTTGATGGTGAAAATACCCAGGGTTGCAAAGAACCCTTACATTTTAAATGATCTAGAATTAAGCTCAGCACCGGGCATTCCCATCATGTCCAATTCACAGTTCTGGGAGGTTCCTTTGCTGTGTAACTTTGCATCATTGCTGATGGTGAGGGGACACCTTCCAATACCCTCACAACCCTGTTCAGGCTGGAGCTGAGGGTTTGCAGAGAGAGGAAGGTCTGCCACCTTCAGATGCACCGAGAACAGAGCGCCACGCAGGACACTTGCTCCCTGACACTTTTACAGATCTTTCCACACCTTCAGCACCCTGAAGAATGTCAATACAGTATTCTTCTCTGATGGTACACTTGGGATTTGAAAAATAAGATGGCAATGCATTTTTTAAAAGGCACAGGCACAATATTTACAAATTGACCCCAAAATGTGGGAAAAAGTAAATGTAGAATTAAAAGGGATCTCACTTCCTCTCCCCGGTGCCTTGGTTTTGCAACTGAGATGAGACAGGTAGCACTTCCAGGCGGCACATCCGGATGGTTAGCCCATTGCAAGGGAAAACCTGAACTTTTTCACAGGAAAACTGCAGAAAGTTACTTGGACACAGTTGTTTCATGTTCAGAAGCCCTCAACTTTTCAGTGACTCTAGGTATACATGTATGATTTCATTACCAAAAAAAAGTATGCCATATAAAAGATTTTTTCCTCTATGATATGTAACAACACGATTTGCAGAGAGAATGTACATCCATGAAAGAATTTAAAGAGGTTGTTTTGCCTTGGAAAATAAATTGATTTAATTAAGTGCCTGAATACTAATGTGAATTTCAATTCATTCAACAAATATTGATTGAGAATATGATTTAGTATAAGACACTATTGGCCATATCAGGCTTTTCCAAGCATCCTGAGTCACTCTGCTGAGAGCCAAATGGCCCAGAGGGAATATCTCTGCATAGTGAAAGGCTTGGCATATTGAGCAGAAATGGAGACACCAAAGAAATGTAACACCCAAAGTGTCTTTAAGGGGTGGAGATAGACAGGTAAACTCAGGTGTTGATTTACACTAAAGGGCCAGCCCGTGTGGGCAGAGCCCCAAGATGGGCTTGGACTCAGAAAGTATTCTGAGTTCTCAGTAATATTTGCAATTATTGTGCAAAGTTCCAGGTGTTTGAGGGTAAATGCAGAATGCTGCCCTGGGAAGGAAATAGAGAGGAGCAGGGAGGGGTTCCCTGGGCTGGGGTGCAGGGTTTGAGTGAGGAAGTGAAACAAACAAATAGGGTGGTGGGGCAGTGGGGAGAGAGCCATGTGGAACCCACAGGTGGAGGCCTGAGGGTAGCTCCAGGGCCGCATCTCAACACCCTCTTTTTTTTTTTTTTTTTTTTTTTTTT
>NW_016805426.1:96524-100597 GCF_001698545.2 Rhinopithecus bieti
TTTGAGACAGAGTCTCACTTTGTCACCCAGGCTGGAGTGCAGTGGCATGATCTTGGCTCACTGCAACCTCCACCTCCCAGGTTCAAGCAATTCTCCTGCCTCAGCCTTCCGGGTACCTGGGATTACAGGTGTGTGCCACCATGCCTGGCTAATTTTTGTATTTTTAGTAGAGACATGGTTTCACTATGTTGGCAAGGCTGGTCTCAAACTCCTGATCTCAGGTGATCCACCCACCTCGGCCTCCTAAAGTGCTGGGATTACAGATGTGAGCCACCGGGCCCAGGCAGCACCCTCTATTTTAGCTTCCACCCACCCAGAGTCCAGGCACCTTTCATTTGGTGAAAATCGAGAAATCATTTCATTCTCCCAGTGCTTTTTGTAGAGGGGCCTCTGGCTTTCAGAAGTAGAAAAAGAAAGAAATCAGAACAAAGATTCTCGAACTCAATCCTCTGCTCTCACAGAGGAAAATACTGAGGCCCTAGGTGGTTAGGCACGAGCTAGGGAGTGGGAGAGACAGGACTGAGTCTGGTGGTGAAAGGAACGAAGGGATGAAGGAACAAAGGGACAGAGAGACAAAGTTTCTCCACCACTTTCCCACCAGTATTAACCCTTTCCAAATTGGTTTTTGTTTTTTTAAACCCTTTCAGGGTTAGCAAGCCATTCGAAATAATTTCCAAGCTTTAAGATGCCTTCAAGGTGTAAGGCAGCTAAAACTACGCTTCATACTCTATTTAAGAAAAACAACTCATTAGGTCCTCTATAAATGAGAAAACTGAAGGTCTAGTTATTGAATGCAATATTTAAGGAAACAAAAGCCCATTTTCCACAGGGATCGTTAGTGAACTCCTGGAACTCCAGTGTACAGTTCTAAGGAGTCCAGAGTCAGGTCGGAGCACTCAGAGCAGCGGTTCTTAGAGTCTTAGAGTGTGGTCCTCAGACCTCAGCATCAGCATCACACGGGACTGTGCTAGAAATGCATGTTCTCAGGAGCATCCCAGACCTAGTGACTCAGAAACTCTTGGGATGGGGCCCCACAGGCTGTGTTTGAACTGCTCCTTCACGTGAGTCCAAAGCACCTGAAAGCTGAGAACCACTTAGTTAGACTAAGGGCAAACGGAGTCTGCATAGGTCAGGGTGGAGAGGATAGCACAGAGTCAAAAGCTACAAGCCAGAAACACGCTACAAAAAGGACATTGGTCTGCAGGATGAAATCCTTGCTCAGATTTCCTGGCCTCTCTGTACCTATGTATACTGCGTATGCACATCTGTGTGTGTAAAATGCATTTCTGAAAAGGTTGTATGCAGACCAGATCTTCTCCTAAGAAGACATGGAGATTATTCAGGTGTGGATCAGCCTTGATTAAGCATCTACTTAGACCAGGAGCTTTCACACACACATTGACGTTTCTCATCTAATCCTTCACTTAACCTTTATGAGGTGGTTATTGCCATCTCATTTATCAGAGAAGGAAACTGAAATTCACAGAGGTTATCGGCCCAAACCCTCAGGCAAATAAGGATGAAGAAGGGATTCCAGACTGTGTCTGTCTAACTCCAAAGCCTGTGTTGTTCTCACTGCGCCAGGCAATATGCCCAGATCTGGTACTTCATAGGTTTGGACTATTTAAAGCAAGGATCAGGTGTTTTTTCACAAATTATGAAAAATATTATTGCATAAAATAAGCTCCAAATTTTTGTAATGCAAAATAAACTGAACAAACAAAACAAAACCTGATTTCTTAGAAAAAAGATTAAAGGAAAGAAAGGCAACAGCTGCAATGTGGAGAGCCAAGGGAAGCAACAGGCTTTGACAGGAAATGTGCCGGGTAAATATTTATCCATGTGTGTATATGTGTGTGCATGTGTGTGCATGTGTATGTGTGTAAGGGGTGTACGCATGTGTGTGCGTGTGTGTGTACATGTGAGGTATGTATGTGTGTGCATATGTGTGCACGTATATATGTGTGTGCATGTGTCTATATGTATGTGTATGTATGTACATGTGAGGTGTGTATGTGTGTGCCTGTGTGTGCTTGTGTGTATGCATGTACATGTGAGGTATGTATGTGTGTGCATAGGTGTGCATGCATATATGTGTGTACGTGTATGTATGTGTATGTACGTGCATGTGAGGTGTGTATATGTGTGCATATATGTGCATATATAAATATGCATGTCTATATGTATGTGTGTATAGTATGTATGTGTGAGGTGTGCACATGTATGTGCATGTATATATGTGTGTCCATGTGTCTATATGGGTATGTATGTACATGTGAGGTGTGTATGTGTGTGCACATGTGTGCATGTATATATGTGTGTATCTGTATGTCGGTGCATATGTATGTGTATATGTGTACATGTATATGAGTATGTGCGTATGTATGTGTCCATTTCTATATTCCTATGTGTCATGTGTGTGTGTCTGTTTCCAGGGTAAGTGAAGCAGCAGGGATTTACAGGATCCTCCTTTAGAAAGAGACCCAGGCTCCCTTTTTTAAGGGTCAGCTCTGGTTCTGTCCACTCTCACAGCCTAAGGCTGTCTGGATGGGCTTGGGTTGGGTCCACTGCTCTCACGTGTGGGAAATGGCCTCGTCAAGGCCACACTGATGAAAAGCTGCAGAGCAGAGGCTGGAGCTTGAACCCTGACTGCCAGCCCTGCCTGACCCTGCTCTGCACTGTCACCGCAAAGAACAAAATGACCCAATGCCAGCCTCACGCTGCTGAAGGCCCGGGTGAATCGCCGGGTGATTTACTTACCCAATTGTTCTTATTTATTTTTAAAAAACTAACATAAGAAAAGAATTCTCCCACGTTGATAGTGAACCACATGTTTCTTGCTTGCTTTTGTGAAAGCCAAGTTTGTCTTCGGTAATAAAGTGACCTTCAAGTTCAGGTAAAGCCCCCAAAGGTGAACAGCAGAGCCTTTCACTGCTTGTGTCTCACAGGAGAGCCCAGAAGATGGTTCATCCTCACACCGCAATGAGAGAACAGGCATGTCGGGGTGTGAGCGGGGGCCCGCAGATGGCAGCCATGCTCTCTCTAGATGGAGTTGAGACAGAACTCCTGACATATGCACCTCACTGTTTCGTCCTCGTGCATGATGAAGGACAACAATGAATAAATAAACGTGATGTCCTTATTGCAGGGCTGGAGAGAATGTACGCCCGCAGACCAGGCAAGAAGGACTGGCTGCAGAGTGGGTTTGATCTCAGGGCACAGGAAGTCAACTCTGCCCACTTCACAATATCCTAAGGAACAGTGGCCATGGGCAACCTGAACTCTGACGGCCTCTGGCACAGCTACATGCTGCTACTGTGAAGGAGTCCCAGAGGGAGGGTGGCGGTGGCTCAGCACAAGCCCTTCTCCCCTGATGGGCATGGCAGTTCGATGTCTTGTTTAACACTGTTCATCAGTGAACCAGCAAGTGCATATGATGCTTAAAGCCTGAACAGTCCAAGTAAAATGAAGGTCATCCAGTTGGATGTTTTTATTGCCACAACATTCCATATGCTAACGCTTAGGTTTTTTTCTTTCCTTTTTTTGAGACTGGGTTTTGTTCTGTCGCCCAGGATGGAGGCAGTGGCACAATCACAGATCACTGTAGCCTCGACCTCTGGAGCTCAAACGATCCTCTTGCCTCAGCCTCCTGAGTACCTGGGAACACCAGTGCACACCACCATGCCCACCTAATTTTTTTTTTTTTTTTTTGTAGAGATGAGGTCTTACTATGTTGCCCAGGCTGCTCTTGAACTCCTGGGTTCAAACAATCCTCCCATCTCGGCCTCCCACAGTGCTAGGATTACAGGTGTGAGCCACTGTGCCTGGCCAGTTTTTGTTTTTCTTTTTTTAAATAAGAGAATGGATTCAACTGGTCCCTATAGACTAGGATCCTTTCAGAGTTCTCAGTGTCTCCTTCTTGCCCTGGACAATCACCCTGACTCAGTCTGACTGATAACCAGGATCCCACACGTCTTAGAGACCACAGATAGTGTTGGCATTGAAGTCCTGTGGTTGGAGGACATTGGTGCTCCCTGGATGATACTTGGTCTCACAAAAAGACCAAGTATAAA
>NW_016805426.1:100847-113955 GCF_001698545.2 Rhinopithecus bieti
ATAAATTCATAAAGTCTACAGTAAAACCAACCTAGTTATTAATAACAAATCTGATTGTTCTCAAGAAACTAGGATAGCCTAGCGAGAAACCAGCCTTAAAGATCTGCCTTGGAAACATTGACTAGATGCCCAGCCATGGTCTTTAAGCAACAGGGATATATTCAGTCAGCCTTGACAATGATGAAGGAATAAAATTTAATCGCCCTTAAAATCAACCACGGTAGGCTGCTAGGTGCTTACTTAGTATATTAGTTATTCGCTTTACAGGGGCAGAGGCTGCCTGCAAAGGTGAATCAAATAAAACCCATAAATACTAATGAGGTCATGGTTCTCACACTTTAGTGATCACTGGGATCATCTGCAGGGTTTGTTACAGTACAGGCGGCTGGGCCCCAGAGCTTTTGATTTACTCGTTCTGGAAAAAGACCTAAGAATTACTTGCATTTCTAACAAAGTCCCAGGCGGGGCTGGTGCTGCTGGTCTGGGGGTCATGGTTGGGGAACCCTTGCAGTGGAACATTAACAACACCCCAGTAGATTTTAATCCAGGTCCTCCAGGGCGCCAAGCCCCTCCCACGCCTCTGCCCACATCCCTGTTTTCTGCTGCAGGGAGAGATGCCGATGCCGGTCCACTTCCTGCTGCTCCTGCTGCTGCTCCTGGGGGGCCCCAGGACAGGCCTCCCCCATAAGTTCTACAAGGCCAAGCCCATCTTCAGCTGCCTCAACGCTGCCCTGTCTGAGGCTGAGAAGAGCCAGGGGGAGGATACGTCCCTACTGAGCAAGAGGAGCTTCCACCACCCACCCGGCGGAGACGCCTCCTCGGGAGAGGAGGACGAGGGCAAAGAGAAAAGGACTTTCCCCGTCTCTGGGGCCAGGGGTGGAGCCGGAGGCACCCGGTACAAATACGTGTCCCAAGCACAGCCCAGGGGAAAGCCACGCCAGGACACGGCCAAGAGTCCCCAGCGCACCAAGTTCACCCTGTCCCTCGACGTCCCCACCAACATCATGAACCTCCTCTTCAACATCGCCAAGGCCAAGAACCTGCGCGCCCAGGCGGCCGCCAACGCCCATCTGATGGCGCAGATTGGGAGGAAGAAGTAGAGGCAGAGACTGGATGGGAGAGCAGCCCTCCAGGACAGAGGGCGAGGGGAGGGCGAGGGGAGGGCCGGGGAGGGCGAGGGGAGGGTCGGGGAGGGCGAGGGGAGGGTCGGGNTTTTGAGACAGAGTCTCACTTTGTCACCCAGGCTGGAGTGCAGTGGCATTATCTTGGCTTACTGCAACCTCCACCTCCCAGGTTCAAGCAATTCTCCTGCCTCAGCCTTCCGGGTACCTGGGATTACAGGTGTGTGCCACCATGCCTGGCTAATTTTGTATTTTAGTAGAGACATGGTTTCACTATGTTGGCAAGGCTGGTCTCAAACTCCTGATCTCAGGTGATCCACCCACCTCGGCCTCCTAAAGTGCTGGGATTACAGATGTGAGCCACCGGGCCCAGGCAGCACCCTCTATTTTAGCTTCCACCCACCCAGAGTCCAGGCACCTTTCATTTGGTGAAAATCGAGAAATCATTTCATTCTCCCAGTGCTTTTGTAGAGGGGCCTCTGGCTTTCAGAAGTAGAAAAGAAAGAAATCAGAACAAAGATTCTCGAACTCAATCCTCTGCTCTCACAGAGGAAAATACTGAGGCCCTAGGTGGTTAGGCACGAGCTAGGGAGTGGGAGAGACAGGACTGAGTCTGGTGGTGAAAGGAACGAAGGGATGAAGGAACAAAGGGACAGAGAGACAAAGTTTCTCCACCACTTTCCCACCAGTATTAACCCTTTCCAAATTGGTTTTGTTTTTTTAAACCCTTTCAGGGTTAGCAAGCCATTCGAAATAATTTCCAAGCTTTAAGATGCCTTCAAGGTGTAAGGCAGCTAAAACTACGCTTCATACTCTATTTAAGAAAACAACTCATTAGGTCCTCTATAAATGAGAAAACTGAAGGTCTAGTTATTGAATGCAATATTTAAGGAAACAAAAGCCCATTTTCCACAGGGATCGTTAGTGAACTCCTGGAACTCCAGTGTACAGTTCTAAGGAGTCCAGAGTCAGGTCGGAGCACTCAGAGCAGCGGTTCTTAGAGTCTTAGAGTGTGGTCCTCAGACCTCAGCATCAGCATCACACGGGACTGTGCTAGAAATGCATGTTCTCAGGAGCATCCCAGACCTAGTGACTCAGAAACTCTTGGGATGGGGCCCCACAGGCTGTGTTTGAACTGCTCCTTCACGTGAGTCCAAAGCACCTGAAAGCTGAGAACCACTTAGTTAGACTAAGGGCAAACGGAGTCTGCATAGGTCAGGGTGGAGAGGATAGCACAGAGTCAAAAGCTACAAGCCAGAAACACGCTACAAAAGGACATTGGTCTGCAGGATGAAATCCTTGCTCAGATTTCCTGGCCTCTCTGTACCTATGTATACTGCGTATGCACATCTGTGTGTGTAAAATGCATTTCTGAAAAGGTTGTATGCAGACCAGATCTTCTCCTAAGAAGACATGGAGATTATTCAGGTGTGGATCAGCCTTGATTAAGCATCTACTTAGACCAGGAGCTTTCACACACACATTGACGTTTCTCATCTAATCCTTCACTTAACCTTTATGAGGTGGTTATTGCCATCTCATTTATCAGAGAAGGAAACTGAAATTCACAGAGGTTATCGGCCCAAACCCTCAGGCAAATAAGGATGAAGAAGGGATTCCAGACTGTGTCTGTCTAACTCCAAAGCCTGTGTTGTTCTCACTGCGCCAGGCAATATGCCCAGATCTGGTACTTCATAGGTTTGGACTATTTAAAGCAAGGATCAGGTGTTTTTTCACAAATTATGAAAATATTATTGCATAAAATAAGCTCCAAATTTTGTAATGCAAAATAAACTGAACAAACAAAACAAAACCTGATTTCTTAGAAAAAAGATTAAAGGAAAGAAAGGCAACAGCTGCAATGTGGAGAGCCAAGGGAAGCAACAGGCTTTGACAGGAAATGTGCCGGGTAAATATTTATCCATGTGTGTATATGTGTGTGCATGTGTGTGCATGTGTATGTGTGTAAGGGGTGTACGCATGTGTGTGCGTGTGTGTGTACATGTGAGGTATGTATGTGTGTGCATATGTGTGCACGTATATATGTGTGTGCATGTGTCTATATGTATGTGTATGTATGTACATGTGAGGTGTGTATGTGTGTGCCTGTGTGTGCTTGTGTGTATGCATGTCCATGTGATGTATGTATGTGTGTGCATAGGTGTGCATGCATATATGTGTGTACGTGTATGTATGTGTATGTAAGTGCAGCCGAGGTGGATAGATGTGGGCATATGTGTGCAATATATAAATATGCATGGTCTATATGTAATGTGTGTCATAGATATGTATGTGAGGAGGTGTGCACATGTATGTGCATGATATATATGTGTGTCGCATGTCAGTACTATGAGAGGTATGTAGTGTTAACATGGTGAGGTGTGTATGTGTGTGCACATGGTGTGCATGATATAATGATGTGTATCGTGTGATGTCGGTGCATATGTATGTGTATATGTTGTACCATGTATATGAGTATGTGCGTTATGTAGAAGTGTGTCCATTCTCTATATTCCGTATGTGTCATGTGTGTGTGTCTGTTTCCAGGTAAGTGAAGCAGCAGGGATTTACAGGATCCTTCCTTTGAAAAGAGACCAGGTCCTTTTTTCAGGTCAGCTGTGTTCTGTCCAGCTCTCAAACAGACCTGAAGGCTGCTGGATGGCTTGGTTTGGGGGTCCACTGCACTCTCAACGTGTGGGAAATGGCCTCGTCAAGGCAGCACTGATGAAAAGCTGCAGAGCAGAGACTGGAAGCTTTGACCCTGACTCCAGCCCTGCCTGACACCTGCTCTCTGCACTGTCACGCAAAGAACAAAATGACCCAATGCCAGCCTCACGCTGCTGAAGCACGGGTTGAATCGCCGAGGTATTATACTTACCATTGTTCTTATTTAATTTTAAACAGACTACATAAGAAAGAATTCTCCACGTGGATAGATGAACCCATGTTCTTGCTTGCTTTTGTGAAAGCCAGTTTGTCTTCGGTATAATAGTGACCTTCAGTTCAGGTAAGCCCCCCAAAGGTGAACAGCAGATCATTTCAACTGCTTGTGTCTCACAGGGGAGAGCCCAGAAGATGGTTCATCCTCAACCCGCAATGAGAGAACAGGCAGTGTCGGGGTGTGACGGGGGCCGCAGATGGCAGCCATGCTCTCTCTAGATGGAGTTGAGACCAGAACTCCTGACATATGCACTCACTTTTTCTCCTCAGTGCATGATGAAGGGACAACAATGAATAAGATAAACGTGATGTCCTTATTGGCAGGGCTGGAGGGAATGTACGCCCGCAGACCAGGCAAGAAGGCGGCTTGCAGAGTGGGTTTGATCTCAGGGCAGCAGGAAGTCAACTCTGCCCACTTTCACAATATCCTAAGGACACAGTGCCCAATGGCACCTGACTCTGACGCCTCTGGCACAGCTACATAGCTGACTACTAGTGAAGGAGTCCCAGAGGGAGGTGGCGGATGGCTCAGGCACAAGCCCTTCTCCCCTGATGGCATGGCAGTTCCGATGGTCTTGTTTAACACTGTTCATCAGTGAACAGCAAGTTTAGCATATGATTCTTAAAGCTGACATCAGTCCAAGTAACAATGAAGGTCATCGCAGGTTGAGATGTTTTTATTGCCACAACAGTGATCCATAGCTAACGGCTTAGGTTTTTTTCTTCCTTTTTTGAGGACTGGTTTTGTTCTGTCGCCAAGGATGGAGGCAGTGGCACAATCACGGATCACATGTAGCTCGACCTCTGGAGCTCAAACGGTGCTCTTGCGCTCAGCCTCCTGAGTACCGTGGACGACCAGGTGCAACAGCGACCATGCCCGACCTAATTTTTTGTTGTTTTGTAGAGATGAGGGTCTGGTTCTATGTTGCCCAGGCTGCTCTTGAACTCGCTGGGGTTCAAACAATCCTCCCATTTCGGGCCTCCCCAGTGCTAGGATTACAGTGTGAGCCACGTGCCTGGCCAGTTTGTTTTTCTTTTTTTAAATAAGAGAATGGATTTCAAACTGGGTCCCTATAGACTAGGATCGTCTTTCAGGAGTTCTCAGTGTCTCCTTTCTTGCCCTGGACAATCCACCCTGGAGCTCAGTCTGACTGATAACCAGGATCCACACGTTTGAGAGAGCCACAGATAGTGTTGGCAGTGAAGTCCTGTGGTTGGAGGGACAGATTGGTGCTCCCTGGAGATACCTTGGTCTCACAAAAAGGACCAAGTATAAATTCATAAAGGTCTACAGTAAACCAACTAGTTATTAGATAACAAATACTGATTGTTCTCAAGAACCTAGATAGCAACCCTAGCGAGAAAACCGCCTTAAAGATCTGCCTTGAGAAACATTGACTAGATGCCCAGCCATGGTCTTTTAAGCAACAGGGGATATATCAGGTCAGCCTTGACAATGATGAAGGAATAAAAATTTAATCGCCCTTAAAATCAACCACGGTAGGGCTGCTAGGTGACTTACTTAGATATATTAGTTATTGCTTTACAGGGGCAGAGGCTGCATGCAAGCGTGAATCAAATAACACCATAAAATACTAATGGGTATTGGTCTCAACTTTAAGTGATCACTGGATATCTGCAGGGTTTGTACAGTTACTAGGCGGGCTGCGAGCCCCAGAGCTTTTTGTTACTCGTCTGGGGAAAAAGGAACCTGAGAATTCTTGGCATTTTCCTAACAAAGTCCATGCGGGGCTGGTGCTTTGCTGGTCTGGGGGGTCATGGTTGGGGACCTTGCAGTGGAACATTAACAACACCCAGTAGAATTTTAATCCAGGTCCCCAGGGCGCCAAGCCCCTCCACGCCTCTGCCCAATTCTCTGTTTCTTGCTGCAGGCGAGAGATGCGCGATGCCGGTCCCTTCCTTGCTGCCTCCTGCTGCTGTCCTGGGGGGCCCCAGGACAGGCCCTCCCCCATAAGTGTCTTACAAGGCCAAGCCCATCTTCAGCTGCCTCAACGCTCTGCCCTGTCTGAGGCTGAGAAGAGCCAGGGGGAGATACAGTCCCTACCTGAGCAAGAGGAGCTTCCACCCACCCCACGCGGAGTACGCTCCTCGGGAGAGGAGGACGAGGGCAAAGAGAAAATGGAACTTTCCCCGTCTCTGGTGGCCAGGGGTGGAAGCCGGAGACCCGAACAAAATCGTGTCCCAAGCACAGCCCAGGGGAAAGCCGCAGGACACGGCCAGAGTCCCAGCGCCCTCAAGTTCACCCTGCATCCCTCGACGTCCCCACAACATCATGAACCTCCTCTTCAACATCAGCAAGGCCAAGAAACCTGCGCGCCCAGGCGGGCCGCCAACGCCATCTGAGGCGCAGATGGGAGGGAAGATAGTAGAGGCAGAGATCTGGATGGAGAGCGCAGCCCTCCAGGACAGAGGCGCAGAAGGGCGAGAGCCGGGGAGGGCGAGGGAGGGTCGGAGCAGAGGTCGGGAGGGCGGAGGGACGGCGGGGGAGGCCGCCGCGCGGCTGAGGGCGGCCGAGCCGAGGAGGGCGAGAGGCCGGCAGCGCGAGGGGAGGGCGAGCCGGGCCAGGGCCGGCGAGGCGGAGGGGGGGAGGCGGGGGAGCGCGAACCGGGGGAATGCCCTGAGAAGAGAGTGTTCAGGGCTCCTCTCCCACACATCAACCCCTGCCAGGGCAGAAAGAGGAGCCACAAGACTCGCCTTCCTGCCACCGAATCCTTCCCCACCTTCTCACCCCATTAAACTAATGGCTTCTTCAACTCCTGGCTTGTCTCCATGCCTCTTCCTTCGGCCCCACTGCCTTCAAACTCTGAGCTTGGGACAGGGAAGAGGATGAGGGAGGGTCCTGGGGAGCCAATTCCCGTTCTCTCTCGGGGGATTGGGGGGGGAATGGGTCTGGGAGACCTTAGCAGGGGTAAAGGAGAGCTTAAGAGTCTTTGGATCTAGAGCCGTCCCCGGAACCTGGTCCCACTAAGAGACACAACCTGGGAACCGTTTCAGAGTGGGTGTCATGGCTAAAAGAGAGAGGGAGCTTTCAGTTAGCCCCTTGAAACATCCCAAACTCCTCTGTGGCTTGCTAGGGCCTGGGGACCACTAGTCCTGGATTTCACATTGAACCTGCAGTAACCTCCCTGTGCTAAGCTGGGTGTTGTGGCCAACACTAATGTCCAAGCCAGGCCTCTGCACTCCCCCAGTCAATGACCTCAGTGGATGGACAAAGCCAGAACTTAAAAAGAAGCAAACACCGCCAGGGAGCATATAGATGATGAACTGCAAAGTGATAGCAATTAGCATAAAAATGTAAATACGAGGAGTGCAGAGATGAGAACCTTCAAGATGAGCCAAATTCCAGTGGAAATGAACATCAGCAGCAGCTCTGATGGCCTCCTGGCAGCAAAGCCCAAGCCAGATTCCCAAAAGAGGGGCCGTGGTCCCACTCACTCCTGCGTGATAAGAAATCCTCAGTAAATAAAACAAACTTGTGCACGGTAAAACTAACAACACACACACACACACACACACACACACACAAACACACACCAGCAACTAACACCACCACCATCAACAGAGGCAAAGTCAAAAGACAAACGAATGATGGAGCTGAAAAACTGTTTGCCACTCATATAAAAGACACATGGATGATTGGTCACATACACAAAGAGCTACTCAAAATTGAAAAGAACGAGAACAAACCCAGGAGAAAAACAAGCAAGGACACAAATAGATCACACACACACACACACATACACACACAAAAATTACAAATGGCTCTTGAAAAGATGCTCAATTTCATTCATAACAGCTGCACCGACATACAACTTCTTACCCATATCATTGCAGAAGTCTGTAAGTGTGGCAGCACACTCCATTTGGCAAGGCTGATGGCCACTTTCCTCCATTCCTGGTTTTGGGAGGGGGTAGAGCCCTAGAGTAACAATTTGGCAATCCTTATTACAATCACAAATTCATTTTTCCTTTAATCCAGAAATCCTGCTTCTGTCAGACATTATCTTACCGAAAAAAAGCTAGCATTTAAATGTTTAAAAAAGTTAAGATTGAAATTAAAAGTCCTCATCTCTTAACTGGACCAATGCGCCAACAAAGGGAAAATGCAACAGCAGTTTCCACCCTGGAAAAACCACATGGTAGAGCAGAAAGCATCCTGTCCCAAGCCCCAGAACACCCGTGACTAAGTTCTTCATATTGTGTATCCACGAGCAAATTCTTTAACTTCCTGGGATGCTGATGCACCGGGAATCATGGCAGGGGCTGCGCCAGCATTAGCTCACTTAATTGCCACAATTAGATCTCAAGGTTATTATATTTTACATTCTGAAGATGGAGACTGTGGCCCAGAGAACTTTTCCAAAGTCTCTGTGCTATTAAGTGAAAGAATCAAATTTGGCCACAAACCCTCTCCTTCCTCCACAAAGGGCTGACCCTCCATTGACACAAAGGGCGTGAAACGCCAGCCGCCCCTGCCTCACAGGGCTATCCTGAGGCTCAGATGAACTGTGCACAAAAAAGCACTGCGCAGAGATTGGGGTTGTGACTCTTACGTCCCCAGCAGGCGGGTCTGGTATTCGGAATGCTTTCAGAGCCTTACAGATGCCACTACGATAGGCATAAGGGTCCTCTGTAAGGCTCTGATGGTTAATGAACTAAGGAGAGTTGGCCAAAACTGGAACCCACCCACCACAGCTGGGAAAGCACAGCTTTCCTGCCGGACAGCTACCGGCCTACAAGCCCAGCATCCTGTTGTGTTTGAGCTCCTGCAGAATCACAGCTTCATTTGGGAGCACGTAGTGCTTCTAAGCGTCTGTTCACGATGACATCAACAAGGTGAAGGTAGAGACGACCACATCCAAAGATCTCCACTATCTTTATCTGCCACCCAGGTTTCAGTTTACAACACATTTTGGGTGAAAAGAAGAACTAATATTGATCCTAATATTGTACAAGGAAGAAAGCCTCTGATGCCCCTCCCTCCGCCTCTGTCAGGGAAAGATAGAGAAACCGGGAATAACTTCACCAGCAGGAAGAATCAAACAATCCAATTTCACAGCCGGCTGCCGTGGCTACAGAGAATTTTGTAGAACATGGCAAACACCAGTAATCAGTGAGGTTCTCACTACATAGGGTTTTTCATTTTTCTTTTTGAGACAGAGTCTTGCTCTGAGGCCCAGGCTGGAGTAGAGTGACTACATCACAGCTCACTGCAGCCTTAACTTCCCAGGCCCAAGTGATCCTCCCACCTCAGCCTCCCAACTAACTGAGACCACAGGCATGCGTCACTACACCTGGCTAATTTATTTTTATTTTCATTTTTGTAGAGTAGAGGTATCCCTATATTGCCCAGGCTGGTTTCAAACTCCTGAGCTCAAGGGATCCTCCCACCTCAGGCTCCCAAAGTGCTTGGATTACAGGAGTGAACTACCGCACCCAGTTGAGTACACGGAACTTAACACTGTGTTTGGAACTTTCCTGAGTGTAATAGTTTGTCATTTTTCTGAAACACAATTTTGAATTGCTCTGCAAGGCAGATGTGCTTGCGTAAGTTATTTATCTAGTGAGTGAGCCCAGTTCTCACCCAGCGTCTCTGTCTCTAAGTGACTCCGTTGCTCTCTGCTCATGACCACGCAGGTCCCATATCATTGGAGGTCTGAAGAGGAATGCTTAGGTTTTTCAGCTAGACATGACTGCCTTTTGCAGAGGAAATCACTGACGAATGTGGCAATGCACAAAGCTCTCAGATATTCTCTGTACACACAGGCTCTATCTGATTCTGTTTGAGGAATATATCCAAGAACCACACCTGCTCCTCTGCGCTGCAGCTATAATACACGGACACGCTAGAAACTGTCTAGGAAAGGGCTGGGCACCGTGGCTCACGCCTGTAATCCCAGCACTTTGGGAGGCCGAGGCGGGCTGATCGATTGAGGTTGGGAGTTCACGACCAGCCTGACCAACATGGAGAAACCCCATCTCTACTAAAAATACAAAATTAGCTGGGCCTGGTGGTACATGCCTGTAATCCCAGCTACTCGAGAGGCTGAGGCAGGAGAATCGCTTGAACCCAGGAGGTGGAGGTTGTGGTGAGCCAAGATCGTGCCTCTGCACTTCAGCCTGGCAACAAGAGTGAAACTCTATCAAAAAAAAAAAAAAAAAGAAAGAGAAAGAAAGAAAGAAAGAAAGAAAGGAAGGAAGGAAGAAAGGAAGAAAGGAAGAAAGAGGCTGTCTAGGAAAGAATAGCAGGGGAAAAAGCTAATAGAACTGAATTCAATTAACATATTGTGTTTAATAAATATCTTTTCAAATTAAAAATAAAAACAGATTAATTTATCTTATAAAAGTTAGAGGATTTCCCAACAGAATTGTTTATGAGGGACTATGACTATGTTTGCCCTGAAGACTTCCCTCTAAAGCCAATTTAAATTTTAAAATAATGGTAGACTGGGCACAGTGGCTTACGCCTGCAATCCCAGCACTTTGGGAGACCAAGGCAGGTGGATCACTTGAAGCCAGGAGTTCGAGACAAGCCTGGCCAACATAACGAAACTCTGTCTCTACTAAAAATACAAAAATCAGCTGGGTGTGGTGGCGCTCACCTGTAATCCCAGCTACTCGGGAGGTGGAGGCAGGAGAATCGCTTGAACCTGGGAGGTGGAGGCTGCAGTGAGCCGAGATTGTGCCACTGCACTCCAGACTGGATGACAGAGCAAAACTCCATCTCAAAAAAAGAAAAGAAAAGAAAAATAATACGAAATTTGGAAGTGCTTTTTTGGGGCAACAAAAATGAGTTTGTGTAAGTGAAAATTCTCAACACAATCCCAGTCAGATTACTTATTTTGGTTTAAACTCCCTTAAAAGTTAGTTTAAGGTCTCTGTTACAAATAAAATAAGGATCAATCAGCACGTAAATCTCCAAGGAGACAAGACACATGAAGGATGATAGGGGCTGCATTAGTCTGTTCTCACACTGCTAATAAAGACATACCTGAGACTGGGTAATTTATAAAGGAAAGATGTTAAATTGACACAGTTCCACATGGCTGAGGACGCCTCACAATCATGGCAGGAGGTGAACGAGGAGCAAAGGCACATCTTACATGGTGGCAGGCAAGAGAGCTTGTGTAGGGAAACTCACATTTATAAAACCATCAGATCTCATGAGACTTGTTCACTACCACAAGAACAGCATGGGGGAATCGGCCCCTATGATTCAATTACCTCCCCCTAGCCCCACCCTTGACACGTGGGGATTATTACAATTCAAGGTGAGATTGAATTGTAATCAATCAATTGGGTGGGGACACAGAGGCAAACCACATCATGGTCTCTAGATATTCTCTCTAACAAGGAATCCTGAAAACAAATATCAACAACAAACAAAGCGGCCTGCTTCATGAGAGTACAACAATTTTGGAAGCTGTAACCAAATAGGGAAAGCTGAGAAATACCCAGCATTCGATTAGACGTTTTATACAATTTCAAGAAATGTGAAATACACAAGTTCAAAAGTAGTTAATATTAAACTAAAAAGACATTTACGTATGTCAAGAGCCTAAGGAATATAAAATCTAATCAAATGATGTAGCTAGTTGCCTTCGTAAGAATTACAGATGTAATCTGACTTGAAAATTAGATAATAGCATGACTCAAATCTGAGTGGGCTAGGGACCACTTCATTCTTTAGTTAATGAAGTTCTTGTGATAGATAATTGCTGGGACTCCATTAGAGTTGCCAAGAGCAGTCAGAGCCTGGTCAATATCATTAAGAAGCCTCAGCAAGCTAAGAAAACAAGAGACAAAACATTTATCTTGGTAAGGTAACCCCAAAGCTACAGGATGACATATTGTTTCTTTCAAGGGAAAGTACATTTAATATTCTCTCTCCTTCCTATCTCAGCTATCATTCCCCAGTGTGAACCTCAAGTCGTCAGACTGAATCTCCCCCACTGCCGTTGTTTTTATCACCTACCAACACCTGGGTCAGTCCACCTCATTTCTTTTTTATTGTTTTTTATTTTTTATTTTTGAGACAGCGTCTTGCTGTGTCATGCAGGTTGGAGTGCAGAAGCGTGATCACAGCTCAATGCAGCCATGACCTTCCCAGGCTCAAGCAATTCTCCCACCTCAGCCTCCCAAGTAGCTGGGACTTCAGGCGTGTACCACCGCACCTGGCTAATTTTTGTATTTTTTGTAGAGACAAGGTCTCGCCATGTTGCCCAGGCTGGTCTGGAGCTTCTGGGCTCAAGTGATCCACCCACCTCGGTCTCCCATAGCACCTCATGTCTCAATCACTTTAGCTCTTGGCTCATCAGTCTTGCGCACAGGGTTCCTGTCTTAATTTGTGGTGATTTCAGTACACATGTAGATGACCTCTCCCACACTCTGGCCACTCAGTTCCTTAAATATTTCCACTCCTATGACCCTGACCTGCATCCTGCCCATGACTGTCATTACAAGTTACAAACTTTCTGACCACCATGTCCTGTCTTTCCAGCTCACCCTTCCCAGGACAGCAACTCTAACCATCTCCCAGCCCCACTGAAGCCAAAAGTCCACAGATCCTGCTACCTTTACACCATCCACCATCCCTCCCGCCACTTCCCGACCTCTCTTCCCTCCTTGCCCGTCTAAATGCCAGAGTGGATTTTATCATCGCTCGCTGTGCACTCCTGAGATTCCCTTGTTCCACATTTGCCTTGTTTTATTCATTCAAACACGCTGTTATTCTGCCCTTGAACTCTGAAGCTTAACAGAGCTTAAAACGCCCCCACACACCACACACACTCACACACACACCACACACACCACACCACACACCCCGTGCACACACCACACTGCACACCCCACACACACACCACACACACACACCACACACCACATACACACCCCACGCACACACCACACCACATACACACACCACGCACACACCACACCACATACACACACCACACCACACACACACACCCCATGCACACACCACACCACACACTCTCCACGCACACACCGCACCACATACACAC
>NW_016805426.1:114939-137817 GCF_001698545.2 Rhinopithecus bieti
TTCCCTCCTTGCCCGTCTAAATGCCAGAGTGGATTTTATCATCGCTCGCTGTGCACTCCTGAGATTCCCTTGTTCCACATTTGCCTTGTTTTATTCATTCAAACACGCTGTTATTCTGCCCTTGAACTCTGAAGCTTAACAGAGCTTAAAACGCCCCCACACACCACACACACTCACACACACACCACACACACCACACCACACACCCCGTGCACACACCACACTGCACACCCCACACACCACCCACACACACCACACACCACATACACACCCCACGCACACACCACACCACATACACACACCACACCCCACACACACACCCCACACACACACCACACACCACATACACACCCCACGCACACACCACACCACATACACACACCACACCACACACACACACACCCCGTGCACACACCACACTGCACACCCCACACACACACCACACACACACACCACACACCACATACACGCCCCACGCACACACACCCCACACACACCCCACGCACACACCACACCACACACACACCACACCACACACACACACCCCATGCACACACCACACCACACACCCCACACACACACCACACCACACACACATTGCATACACACACCACACACTCACACACACACCACACACACCACACCACACACCCCGTGCACACACCACACTGCACACCCCACACACACACCACACACACACACCACACACCACATACACACCCCACGCACACACCACACCACATACACACACCACACCACACACACACACACCCCATGCACACACCACACCACACACCCCACACACACACCACACCACACACACATTGCATACACACACCACACCACCTATGCACATTACATACACACATCACACCACACACACCACACCACACACCCCACACACACACCACACCACCTATGCACATTACATACACACATCACACCACACACACCACACCACACACCCCACACACACACCACACACACCACACACACACCCCACCCACACACCACACCACACACCCCACACACACACCACACCACACACCCCACACACACACCCCACCACACACCCCACACCCCACACACACCCCACACACACCCCACACACACCCCACCCACACACCACACCACACACCCCACACACACACCACACCACACACCCCACACACACACCACACCACACACTCCACACACACACCACACACATACACCACACACACACCACGCACACACCCCACACACATGCCACACACACAATTACATACACACACCACACCACACACACACCACACACACAGCATGCACACACCCCACACACATGCCACACACACAATTACATACACACACTACACCACACACACACCACACCACACACACATACACACACGTACTCACACATACACCACACCACACACACACCACACACACATACCACACACCCACACCACACACCCACATACATCACAAACATACACATCATACACACACAACACACCACACACAAACACACACACACACACACACGGACTGATCTCACCTTAGAATCTTCACTGGACTCCTTAGATGGGCTCTTCGGACAGCCCAGCGTTTATACCATGCTTCGTTCTGCCACTCCTGCTCCTACTTCTTAGACTTTCACTCATTTTCTTCTCTCCTCAAAACCCTAGTATACCCTTCCCCTTCCAACCTCAGCTGGTGACCTTACTCCCTTTTCATTAAGAAACTGGAGCACAATTTCACAGAAACCTCACCGCCATGTCTTCACCCTGAGAGCAGCTGTACTCACACACTCTTTTCACAGAAACCTCACCGCCATGTCTTCACCCTGAGAGCAGCTGTACTCACACACTCTTTTCACAGAAACCTCACCGCCATGTCTTCGTCCTGAGAGCACCTGTACTCACACACTCTGCCTTCCTTCCTATTGAGTTAGATGAATTGTCCGTGCTTCTGTGTAGGGACAACCTCTGTGTCACACTCTAAGTTCCCATCCCCTCTCACCCACTTAAAACATGGATCCAACAACCTTTCTGTTTTCCTCTCACATCATCGATGCCACCTCCTCCTCTGCATCGCTCACACTAGCAAGCAAACCCATTTTTCTTTCTCCAATGCTAGAAACAACACTTTTAAAGGAATAAAAATGGAGACAGGGTCCCGCTATGTTGCCCAGGCTGGTCTCAAACTCCTTGGCTCAAGCAGTCTTCCTGCATCCACCTCCCAGAGTGCTGGGATGACAGGTGTGAGCCGCCGCATCCAGCCAACAACTCTTGACCTATCACCTCTTTCAGACAGTAGCAAGTTACTCTGCTTCCTTTTACAGCAACGCTCTGACAATTTCTCTCTGTACTCTCTCTTCTTCTATTCTCCATTCAACCCCCTTAATCAGGCTTGCATCCCTGTCATTCCACTGAACCCTCTCTTCAAGGTCAGCCTAAATCCAGCAGCCAAGCCTCAGCCCTCACTCACATGACTTAGGAGCATCCTTTAACACATGGGACCACGACCGTGACCTCCTCCTGGATATACTTTTTTCCAGCTTGGCTTCTAGGACACTCCACTGCTTTCCTTCTCCCTCTGTGGCTCCCCTTTCTAAATCTTCGTTGCTGGTTCTGTTACCAGAAAGGATCCCGATGCAGACCCCAATAGAGAGTCCTTGGATCTCGTGCAGGAAAGAACCCAGGCAAGTCCAAGGGCCAAAGCAAAGGAATTGAAAGAGCAACTACTCCACAGACAGAGTAGGACGGTCCCGAAAGTAAGAGGAGGAACCTGTCCACCCTAGGTACAATGCTTGTTTAAATATAGGATAAAAAAAGATCGGGGGGATGTCATCTGCTACAAGGGTTTGTGATAAAGGATTAATTTTCTTAATTACTATTTTTTGCAAGAATCAATATTATTATATTTAAAGCAAACTTAGGCATGCTTCTGTTCTCAAGATATCAGGATATCAGGACACTTCCAAGTCTGAGTCTGTTTAGTAAATGTTATCAATCTGTTCCCTTAACCGTAAACATCTCGAGGCCAGGAATACCCAACTTTCTGGGAGTCAGCCCAGCAAGTTCCAGCTTCATTTTCCTAGAGCTCACTCAGGATGGAGTCGGTCTGGTTGGAACTCCTCTGACAGTTCCTCTTACCAGGAATGCTCTCCCCGCAAATAACTGCAGTCTCCCTTGTCGCTCCCTTGAAGTCCTTGTCAAAGCTTCTTTCTTTGGAGGCTACGGTGCCCACTTTTTTGAAGCTGCAATCCATTCCCTCTTACTGTCCTCTACTTTTTTCCCAAAAGCACCTGCCATCTTTTAACCTGTGGGGCAATTTACTAACTTATTGTGTTTATTGTCTTTTACTACAACATAAACTCCATGAGGGCAGGGGCTGCTTCTATTGTTTTCATTGTTGTATCTCCCATGCCTGGAACTGTGACGAGCACGTGATGGGTGCTCAATAAATAATCGTAAGTGAATCCATTAAATCAGGATGTACTGCAGCTCCTGTGATAAGGAAGCTGTGCCAACTTGACATTTCAGAAACAACATGTATAATATTTGAGAGGGTTTGGCCTAATACAATCATAGTCACCCATGTAATTCCAATTTTTAAAAGTGTTAATGTTGTCAATAAATTTACACTTGTGATCTTAAGTACGAATCTTAATTGCTTGTAGAAAGTTTTAGAACACTGAAGACTGCTTAATTACCAAAGGTATAGTTTAATTTATTAGATTTTTAAAGAATTATTTACAGTGCTTGGGAAAGTTTGTCGAACTCCTCAAAAGAAAATAGAATATATTAAATTTATAGGCAACCTAAAATATTTAAGAGCATTTATCTAAGACTGTAAAGGAGACCCAAAATTCATGTGTATTCCCTTTAAAAGTGATTATACAAATTTTCTAGGCTTATGAATAATAATATTCACAAGCTGAACATAAAAGCTTAAGAAATACTTTGGTTATTATCTTTAGTAGATTAACTTTTAAAAACAAAAGAAAATCTATAAATAGTATTTTTCTCAATGTGTCAGTACTCATACACACACACACACACACACCGCCCCCTCTAGCGCACCAAAAACTCAACAGCAGATCATTTAAGCACTTCACTAGTGCCCTCCAGTGGCTCAACAGAGAAACAACACATGTACGTTGAAGAGTAAATGTTATTTTATTTTGCTTTATTTTTTTGAGACAGTCTTGCTTTGTTGCCCAGGCTGTAGTGCAGTGGTACAATCACAGCTCACCGCAGCCTCAACATCCTGGGCTCATGTGGTCCTCCCACCTCATCCTCCCAAATATTTGGGACCAAATGTGCGTGCCACGCCTGGCTAATTTTTTTTTTTTTAAGCACAGACAGGGTCTCACTATGTTGCCCAGGCTGGTCTCGAATTCCTGGGCTCAAGTGATCCTCTCTCCTTGGCCTCCCAAAATGCTGGAATTACAGGCATGAGCCACTGCGCCCCATGGGAAATGGGGGCAAGCCTGGTTGGAATGGAATGCACACAATGACAGTGAAGAATGGAAGAGAAGTTTGAGTCAGAGCTTGTTGGGACAGGCTTTGCATGCCACACACAGGAGTTTGGGCCTTATGTTCAGGTGATGTGGAATCATTAAAGCTTTGAGTGAAGGAGCAGTGTAATCCAAGCTGTGCTTCAGAAGGTTCAGTCCGACAGTAGTGAGTCGGTTGGGTCAGGAAGACAAAATGAAAAGCAGAAGAACGTTTAGACCCCAGTGCCCTGGTGAAGGGGAGAAGCGTTGAAGAAAAAGAAGGGAATGGGTTCTGGACACATTACTGAAGTAGAATTGATGGAATTCATTCTTCTGTTAAAATAAAAACTGTAAACAAATCATATTTAACAGAGTTCAATTGAACACGCCACTGCACTTCAGACTGGGCAATGGAGTGAGACCCCGTATCAAATAATAATAGTAAATAAAATAAAAACAAAATGAGACAGTATAGAAGGAGAGTCTGGGAAAATCTCAGACATAGGAAAAGCACCAAGTAGTGTCACAGAGTCAAAGGAAAGGTTTCATGAGAATCAGCAAATGCTTAAGGTCAAGCAACCTGAAGGCTGAGAAAGTCATTGCTTTGGTGAATAACGCATTATGGGGGATCTTCAAGACAATAGCATCAGTAGAATGGTGGAGAGACACCAAATTACAAAGGTTGGGAGCAAACAGAGGATGCGCTGGAGGCGCATCACATGCATATCCTTTTTAAAAGTTTTGTAGAGTGGAGAGATGTGATAGCACATTGTAGGGATAGCAGAATCCAGAATAAAGGTGGTTTTCTGAATGGGGAAACTGAGCCTATAAGTAGGGGACAGAAAATAAATCAATGGAGAAAGTGAGATGGAATGTACAAGAGAGATCAAAGGAGAAAGGCCTCCTAGAAGGACAGGAGTCAGGAGAGAAGGTGCAAGGATAACCAACCGTCTTGGAAAGAATATTTTTCCTCAGGGACTATAGAGAATATGTGAAGATTCAAAATAATTTTAGGGAGGAGATTAAAGAGGAATATTAGAAGTTAAAATCAGATAGATGTGACTACAGTAGGGTAGGAAATAAGGTGCTTTCCAATTTAATAAATAATTTGAGTGCCTACAATATGCCTGACACTACAAATACACAGATGAATACAGTAGCTCCCACCTCAAGATCACATTTAATTAGTGTTTATAGTCCTCAAAGTTATCTCAACCATTATTCCAGTGACCTCCTCCTCACTCCTTAAGGGAGAAAGGCAAATATTATTACTTCTTAACCCCAATGTTAAATATTCAGCCAAAGTACATTACGTGAGTTTGCCAGTCTCAACAGACAGTGTTGATAATGAAAACTGAGCTAGAACCTAGTGTCATTTCCTCTATTTAACTGCTGCTATAAAATATGGCTTCTGCCATATCTTACTTCACAAATCCTTGAGTCTTTTCAAATATCCTTGGTCCACCTCTCATAAATGCAAAATTAAGAAGTATAGAACCATGAAAAATAAGACAATAAGAGAGATAATATATACCCTAATATGCTTCCTAGATCCTTCAGGAATATCAATATACCTTCAACAGACATTACTATCTACTATATGCATGGCACTGTGTCAGATGCCAAAAGTACAAAGATTAAGAATAATGCTCTGCTCTCTTGAAAGAGTGTAATAGAAGAAATAAGAAAAGGATGAAAATAAAAACAAAACAGATAATCTGTAATGCCAAAAGATAAATAGAACTAAGACCCTGGAAGTTATGTAGAATGTATAAACCAATATTTAATTCATCACTTTAAGGCATCCTATGCACTTATAACATTAAACAGGTTATTTCATGTCCCTGGGCCTCTGTCTTGCCAAGTACAAACATTCTTATCAACTCTTCATAGTCTTTCCAGCTCTCATTGGAATAAATTGTCAAAAGTACAGCTACTTTAAACTCTACTAATAAATGGACTTTTGCCTGTACACAAAATATTCAGCAACAGAATTCTTCATAAATTACATAGATCTGTATCTGTTCAATTGGATTTTCAGTGAAAAAGAAAGATCTAACAACTACCAACAAATATAACTGAAATGTCTTTCGGGTTTAATAGAACAGGTCAAATTATTTCCACATAGTATTTTCCAAAGTTTATGTAAGGTAAAAAAATATATAGTTGGAAGCAAAGAGAGGTAGAAAAAAGACAAAAAATATTTTTTAAAAAAGTGCGTGCAACATATGGGACAATGCAAAGGAATTATATGTGTAGTCTAAGTCACATAAGGAAAGGAAAGAAAACTGAAATGATATTTGAAGAACTATTGGCCATGCCTCTTCCCAAACTGATAGGAGACATCAAGCCACAGATGCTAATAGCTCTAAAAAGTCCAAGTAGGTTGAACATAATAAAAACCACACCCAAGCACATCACTGTTAAATCACCAAAGGAAAAACAAAACAAAACACTACTACTTTCCAGGATGCAATAAGATTGACAGCTGACTTTTCAATAGAAATAATGAAAGCCAGAAAATTATGGAATGGCATCTTTCAAAATCCTGAAACAAAATAACTGTCAACCTAGAATTCTATACCCAGAGAAAATATTCTTCAAAGATGAAGGCAATCTAAACATGTTTAGAGAAAAAATAAAAATAGAGAGGATTGTCTGTCAGCAGATCTACATTAAAAGATTGCTAAAATGAGTTATTTTGTCAAAAGGGAAGTAATCCCAGATGGAAGCATAGTAATACAAGAAGGAATGAAGAGTACCAGAGAACTAAACTAGGGGGCTAAATCTAAGCAAAATTCCATTATTTAAAACAATGATAATAATAGTATAGATTCCTTCCATTGAACAAGGTTTTGAAACTGCTCCAAAGAGTTGAAGAAACCAATGACTAAGAGAAATTATTGAGTTTTCAGGATGGCAGATAAGAAAAGAAAGAACTTGATAAAATGCTGAAACTCTGTCTGCTTATAAGATATTTTTTTAACTAGCCGAAATTGGTTTGAACCAATATGGCCAACCAGAGTCTGTGCAGAATGAGCTAGCTAATGTCGCAGCCCAAACTTCCACCATGTTTCATACTAATGCCCTCTAATTTTGTACATGCATCCCATGAGGAAACATGAGGAAATAACCCATGAGGAAGCACGAAGACCTTCCAGACCTTCCCTTTCCTTCCACTATGACCTACTAATCCCAGAACCTACCCACTAAACCTTTTCTAATAAAAATACTACCTTAGAGCCAGCACACAGGGAGACAGATTTGAGCTGAATTTCTATCTACTTTTGGTCAATTCACAATAAAAGCCTTTCTTTTCTCAAAAACGCAATGCGACAGTGTTGGTTTCTAGCACACTGGGCAGCAAGCCCTTTTGCTAACAGTTTTCTTCCGCACTTCAATAAAGAGCCAACTCTAGATATTGTTGGTCTGTGTTGGATATAGTGAAGAAACACTAAAGGTCACCAAATCATTCCTTTCATTTGGACAAAATAATTTTTTTTAACGTACCTTTCTCCAAATGTTTGATCCCATCAAATCAAAGACGTGAGAATGAGAGTCATGTTCCTTTCCGTTACTATACGAGGAATCCTGGCATCTCAATTAACAGGCTCCATGCTCCAAACACAACCCTGGTATGAGGTTGTTTTCGTGTGAACAGAAGTTGAGCCCTTGGCAGAGAAGCTTGGAAGTGGAGTCCAAAGGGGACACAGCCAGATACTTAGAGACTTGGCGACTGAGCAAAAACTCAGCGATAGTTGTCTGTGCTGGGAAAAAAACAAAAACAAAAACAAAAAACAAAAAAAAAACCCTTACTGGCATTGAAGAGTAGCTAAATATCATTTCCACCAAACAGTGGTCATTGGCTTCCATGGTGAGAATGGTTTCAAGTGAAAGCAGGCAAAATGGTACATTGTTTGAGTACCATTCTTAAAGGCCACATCTCAGGGGAGTGATTTTAGTATGTAAAAGAATCTCCCAAGAAACTGTTAAAAATGGAGGGTTATACTTTCCACTCAATGTTGCTAAGAACCTATAAATACTCTAAAAAAATAGATCTTACCAAAAAAAAAAAAAAAAAACCTACAGAGGGTCCATTTTTGAGTACAGGTACACAAGCAAGAAGGTAGTAGCCTTGTAGTTTGAGGAATCTCAAAACAGATACACAACTTCATGCCTCCAGCCAAGGCTTTAGTGCCTCGTATCTTCCGATGTCTACCTAAGCCAAAAGCTTGTACCCAGTTGAGGCTAAGAGTGAGTATAGCTGAAGGGTGAGGGCTCACAGGTTAAACGGCACAGGTGGATAAGGCTCCTGAGGATTATCTACCATCAGTCGAAGAGCAACACCTCAGCCCAACTCAGTACCTCTGCAGCATCTAAGTTGCCTTATATTAGTGAGACTAAATATTGTGGTTATTTAAAATCTCGCTAGTGGTTTTAATGCATTTATAGCTTTGTCCAGAGTCAATTATTTTCTCAAATGGAACTATTCAGTGCCAAAAATTCATTCCATTTAGTGTTTTTGTAAATCTCAAACCATTAACACACAGCCCCTCCAGCCCCCAGGATTCTAGCTTAGCAAGTCGATAGAGAAGCTCCATGATCTGCGTTTTTACTAAACTTCTGCAGTGACTCTGGCACAGAGTTACGCTGGCGACACTTTGAGAACACCACCTCCAGGACAGGGAAGTGGAAGAGATAGCTTTCACCTCTGACCTGCAAGACACGCAAATTCAAGTTTTAGACAGACCCAAGTTTGTTCACATAAAAAGCAAACTGAGCAAACTGAGCCCTTTGGGCACACATTTCAAAGAAGAAAAAGAATCATATTGAAAATATTTATGATTTAATCAGTGTCAAAATATAGATATGGGGGAAAAAACATTCGTAATCTATATGTGCTGTTTTCTACTTCAGGTACCAGAAAGGGAAAGCATAAACTTTAGGATTTCATTGTCTCTTGGTAAAACAAAAAAAAATCCCACCTAGAAGTGACCCAGCAGTTCAAAGGACTCGAAGCTTCCAAAGGCTCCCAGGTAGCAGAGCTGGCTTGTACCAGCAGACCAGGAAAGAATGCGTTCGTTGTTGGTACTGACCCACTTAATTTAGTGTGGAACCTAGAGTCTTGCCTGATTTGATTTCGTTTTTCTTCTCATCAGGGAAACTATTCACTAGGCATATAACGGCTTGAAAAGAAAACGTGCCATTTTAACTTGACATTCATTTGCACCCATCATACGTGCCTCAGAAACTTTGCCCCACTTCCTCATAATCCCTCTCCAAGGCTGCCAGATCTTCCCTGGCCTCCAAGAACTCTGCTTCTTCCATGCCTTCTCTGAGGTACCAGTGCAGAAATGCTCTCTTGGCATACATGAGGTCAAACTTGTGGTCCAGGCGGGCCCAGGCCTCCACAATTGCTGTGGTGTTGCTCAGCATGCAGACGGCCCGGTGGACTTTGGCCAAGTCCCCACCTGGCATCACCGTGGGTGGCCGATTGTTGATGCCCACCTTGAAACCAGTTGGACACCAATCTACAAACTGAACAGAGTGCCTCGACTTCGTGGCTGCGATTGCTGCATTCACTTCCTTAGGGACCACATCCCCTCTGTAGAGTAGGCAGCAGGCCATGTACTTCCCAAGCCGAGGGTCGCACTTGACCAGCTGGTTGGAGGACTCAAAGCAGGCAGTGGTGATGTCTGACACGGAGAACTGCTCACGGTAGGCTTTGTCAGCAGAGACGATGGGGGCAAAGGCTGTCATGGGGAAATGTATTCTCGGATAAGGTACTAGATTGGTCTGGAATTCAATTAGGTCCACATTCAAGGGCCCTTCAAACCGGAGGGAGGCAGTGATGGAAGATACTGCCTGAACCATCAATCTATTGATGTTGGCATAAGAGGGGCGTTCAACACCGAGTGTACGATGGCATATATCATAGATGGCCTCGTTGTCCACTATGAAGGTACAGTCCGTGTGCTCTGTGGTGGAGTGGGTGGTGAGGACACAGTTATAAGGCTCTACCACAGCAGTGGAGATCCTGGGGGATGGGTAGACCGAGAACTCCAGCTTAGTCTTTCTGCTATATTCTCCTGTGAGCCTCTCCATTAAGAGAGATGTAAACCCTGAACCAGTGCCTCCTCCAAAGCTTCGGAAAATCAAAAATCCCTGAAGTCCACCACACTGTTCTGCCTGAAAAAAAGTAAATGAGATGTGAGAATTCAGCTGAATAAATCCAGAAGCAGTGAATTGGACTGTAGTGGTAGGATACAACAGGTTTCCCCAACACAAAAACTTTCAGAAAGGACTCCTTTGCCATTGTTAACTCCACAACAAACACAGCTACTTTGAAATACTCTCAAGGGGACTTATGGAGTAGGCAAAGCACTTCAGAGCTTTATTATAAGCAGAGCATAAATATACACCTGTCTTTCACTGACCTCTGTGCACTTATCTGTATGTGGTTGCAAGCAAGGCCTTTATCAATAACAAAGAAAATGACAAAACACGGAAGCAAAATAACATTCCCCCCACGTCTATGCTCCATCTGGCATGCCAGTGTAAAAGGCGTTGTAGTAGCTAACAAATATGCCAAACACCAAAACCCTTACTCAGCAAACGGTCTCCAGACTCAGGCCCCTAAAGAGGAATTAACTAGCAGTGAATAGAGTCACGCATCTCCAGACAGGGAGTGCCTCTTGCTAACTTCATAAACATCAGTTACTCTTGGAAAATGACAGGCTACTCTTGGAAAGTGACAAGTTTTAGAGTGCTATGGGAGGCTCTGATAACAAGATGAACCTTGTGTTAGGAGAAGCAGGGATGATCAGGTGTTCAGGGGACCCCCAGTAAGGGTACAGGTCCCTATCCCCTTCCTACTAACAAGGGGAAATCAAAGTCAAGATGAGGACCCCTCCCCAGTTCTGAGCACCCAGGCCAATGACCAGGGAGAGACGGTGGCCATGGTGACAGCAGATAATGCTTGTGAGTTCTGCTGCAGGATCCCACATGTCCCAGGCACAGCCTACTCGGAGAAGAGGGGGAATCACTTGCCAGCTTCCGGGTCCTCTCCAGCACAAGGTCGATGACCTTCGACCCCACAGAGTAACAGCCTCGCGCATAGTTGTTGGCAGCATCCTCCTTTCCGCTAACGAGCTGCTCAGGATGGAAGAGTGAACGGTGCTGGCCCGTCCGGATCCCATCTGCAGAGAGTGAAAGGAGGTCGGTGCACTCAGTACAATTCAGCCGTCGACCTGCTGCTATTCCTCCAGGCGCCTCCCTGTACCTCACCCCCATGCTTTCTCTCAATGTTGTGGCCCAGGAATGGAATTTAGATAGTGCTGAATTAGCCTGACTTAGCCCAGGAAAAGTGGAATTTTTTACACACACATGGAAATTATGTTTTTCTACCACACACCCCTTATTAGTTTCCCAGGGCTGCCATAACCAATGACAACAAACATCGTGGCTTAAAACAATAGGAATTTCTTTCCTAACAGCTCCAGAGGCCAGAAGTCTAACACCAAGGCGTTGGTAGGCTTGGTTCCTGCTGGAGGCCCCAGGGAGCGTCTGATCCAAACATCTCTCCTGGCACCTGGTGACTCACAGTTCTTAGCTCTCCTTGGCTTCTAGCTATCCCCTTCCAATCTCTACCTCTGGCATACAAGCCTTTTCCCTGTGTGGGTGTCTGTGCTCTCTCCTCTGATAAGGACACAATTCTTTAGCATTAGGGCCCACCCTAATCCAGGAGGACCTCATTTTAACTAACTACATTGACAGAGTCACTGTTTCCAAATAAAGTCACATTCTGGGGTTGCAGATGGATATGAATTTAGGGGGACACGCTTCAACCCACTGCCCACCCTAGGACATGTTGGCATTTTGAGACAACTATTTTTATCTACAAATAGCCAACTGTGTGCTGCAAAAGCACACAGAAAGTCATATCCAGGGTGCAGTGGCTCACATCTATAATCCCAGCACTTTGGAAGGCTGAGGCAGGTGGATCACCTGAGGTCAGGAGCTCGAGACCAGCCTGGCTAACATGGTGAAACTCTATCTCTACTAAAAATACAGAAAATTAGACAGGCGTGGTGGTGGGCACCTGTAATCCCAGCTACTGGGGAGACTGAGGCAGGAGAATCACTTGAACCCAGGAGGTTGCAGTGAGCCGAGATCATGCCACTGCACCCCAGCCTGGACAACAAGAGTGAAATTCTGTCTCAAAAAAAGTAAAATAAAATAAAATAAATTTAAAAATCAAAGGTATATCCATCTTTTAAATCTGCTTTAAAAGAGGATTTAACAGGCAAGGCACGGCAAACTCAAATGCCCACACGACCCAAACACCAAGTGCATAAATGCATGATGCAGGACAATTGGCGTTAAGATGTTGGCAGTATCCAACACAACTGAAGGCAACCCATGCCAGGTCTCATTGCCTTTTAAAACCCTGGGCAGCATGCCCTACTCCCCCACCTTAGAATTACTCAAATAGCATTATTCCTGACGATTAAGCAGCAGCGTTTCAGGGCTAAGTAGGCTTTGGGACTGCTGCCCTGGTTACTGTGGGATACTGCATTGCTTAGTAGTTAAATGCATGTTTCAAGAATCAGTTTCCTGGGTTCCTATCTTGCCTCCCTCACTAAGCTAGAGAGAAGTTACTTAGTCAATGATTTTAGCTCATAAATAAGGATTATAACAAGATCTACCCCATTGAGCTGTTACGAGAACATAGGGCACAACGCACGGCCCATATAACAACAGCAATTATAAGTAACAATGATAGAACTGGCTTCATGACATGCATTTATGCAGATTTACCTCATTATACACCACCAGCCTTGGCAGCAGATAGCTGAGCCAGTCCTAGGAGCTCACAGCCTAAGGAGAGATGCATTGTGTTTCTGTTTAATAAAAGCACAATCGTTTTTCAATTCACCGTGCCTTCCTGTGGGTGACCAAGAATTTCTAAACTCCAATTTTGCAACCTCTCAAATAATATTTATTAAAATTGAGTTTAAATAACTTTTAACTAGCTTACACACAAACCTCCCCCAGAGCTAGGATGTTTAAAAGATGTATTTATAAACAAGATATAAGTGAATGTGTAATTCTGGGTGGACTATTTCCTTCTCATCTGAAGCTGTAAGGCTGCATTCAGGCTAGGGAGGTAATTTACGGAAGCTTCCTTTTTCATGACAATGTTGGGTCGGGATCTTGAGGGTCAATAGCTTCACAAATGACTTCCATAAAATCCATTATCTCAGGGCTTAGTGGTTGCAGCACCTGCCGTTCATCAGTAATCCATGCCATACATTCTAACTTCCCAGGCACAGGTTGCTGAGGGGCTTTAGTACCCAGCATGGTGCCCTCAATCAATATCCTCAGAGACGTCAATGGTTTTTGAACAATTATACGATGGCTCCTCAGCTTAACTACAGTGTCATTCTACTGCACTCCACTTCAATCATCATCACTCAGAACTCTCCCACTGCCAAAATCCTAAACGTGCAAATTCCTTTCTCTGACCACAACTTCCTCATTTTGCCGTAACTTCACCCTTGAGCCTGCCCCTGACCATCTTCCCAGCCTCATCCCCTGCTTTGCGCTCCTGCTCACACCGATGCCTGGCCACGCTGAACTCCTGGTTGCACTTGCGGGGCATTCCTTCCTGACTCTGAATTTGCAGATGCTGTCCCCTCATGAGAAGGTGTGTGAGGCTGGGTGTGGTGGCTCATGCCTGGAATCCCAGCACTTTGGGAGGCCAAGGTGAGAGGATGGTTTGAGGTCAGGAGTTTGAAACTAGCCTGGGCAATACAGTGAGACCCTATCTCTATAAAAAACAAAAAATTGCCCTGGCACAGTGGCTCTCGCCTATAATCCCAGCAGTCTGGGAAGCTGAGGCAGGTGGATTACTGGAGGTCAGGAGTTCCAGACCAGCCTGGCCAACATGGTGAAACCCTGTCTCTACTAAAAATACAAAATTAGCAGGGCGTGCACCTGTAATCCCAGCTACTTGGGAGGCTGAGGCAGGAGAATCACTTGAACCTGGGAGGCGGAGGTTGCAGTGAGCAGCAATAATGCCATTGCACTCCAGCGTGGGCAAAAAGAGCAAAACTCTGTCTCAAAAAAAAAAAAAAAAAACTTATCCACATGTAGTGACATGTGCCTGTAGTCCAAGCTACTCAGAAGCCCAAAGTGGGAGGATTGCTTGAGCCCAGGAGTTCACTGAGCTATGATTATGCCACTGCACTCCAGTCTGGGTGACAGAGCGAGACCCAGTCTCTCGCTCTAAAAAACAAACAAACCTATTTGATGGCTCCGTAGTTTTTCATTCCTTCCGCCTTGCAGAGCAAGCTTGTCCATCCCGCAGCCCACAGGCTGCGTGCCGCTCAGGATGGCTTTGAATGCGTTCCCACATAAATTGGTAAATGTTCATAAAACATTATGAGATTGTTTTGCGATTTTTTTTTTTTTAGCTCATCAGCTATCATTAGTGTGAGTGTATTTTTTGTGTGGCCCAAGATAATTCTTCTTCCAATGTGTCCCAGGGAGGCCAAATTATTGGACACCCCTGTTGTAGAAATGTCTATTAAGTTGTATCATACACAATAAAATTAACTTTTTTAGGTCAAAAAATAGTCATACACTGGCAATTTTATATGGCTCAATTTCAACAGTATTGTTATAACCATTTATATTTTCTTCTTCACTAGATTAGGCTACTTTCCTGTTGAAAGACAACAGATTTAATAAGAAGGCAAACCTAGGACCAAACACAGCTCTGCTCTAATAACTCAGTGATCTTAGGCAAGTTCCTTCACTTCCCCAAGATTTATCAAGTTCCTAGTCTATAAATTGAGGATGATAGTAGTGTCTCCTGACAGAGTGCTGAAAGAATTAGAGGAAAATACCTGTGCAGGTCTCCCACTAGTAAACAATAGCTGCCGTGGACTAAATGACTGTGTCCCCCCAAAATTCGTGCATTGAATCCCTAATCCCCAATGTGATGGTATCTGGAGGTGAGTCTTTGTGAGTAAGTAGGTCATAAGGGTAGAGACTTCACTATGGGATTAGGGCCCTCATAAGAAAAGACATAGTTCTCTGCCATATGAGAATACAGTGAGACGGTAGCCAGCCATCTGCAAGCTGGGAAGAGAGCCTTCACCCGAAGCCGACCACTGGGCACCCTGGTCTCAGACTTCCAGTCTCCAGAATTGTGAGAAATCAACAACTGTTGTGTAAGCCACCGAGTCCATGGTGTTCTGATACAGCAGTCCGAGCTGACCAAGACAGGCATCTTCACATCAAGGGCAAAAATCAGCATTTATTCATCTTTGTACTCCCATCACCCAGCTGAAGTGTTAATGGGGTTGTATTCAGTTCCTTCTTATGATGACCTTGAATTCATCAGCCTCTCCTTTTCTCCACCCCTCCCACTCTCTCAGTCAACAGTCAGCACCAAGGGACAGCGAAGTAAATGAGTGACTTTCAAAGTGGATGCCCCATTTCCCACTTGAGCCTTCCAAGCTGGTACCACATGGAGCACAGGGGAGCTGTCTCTTTTGAGCCCCACCCAAATTGTAGATTCATGAACAAACCAGCAAGTATTATTGCCTTAAAGCACTAAATGTAGGGGAAGTTTATTACACGCCAACAAATAATGGGATGCACAACATCAAACCCAAATCTACCCCACTCTCTAGCTTTTCTTTTAAGTCAGTAAGAGCCCCTTCTCTGTCCTGTATTTTTTTTTTTTTTTTTTTTTTTTGAGACGGAGTCTTGCTCTGTCGCCCAGGCTGGAGTGCAGTGGCCGGATCTCAGCTCACTGCAAGCTCCGCCTCCCGGGTTCACGCCATTCTCCTGCCTCAGCCTCCCGAGTAGCTGGGACTACAGGCGCCCGCCAGGTCGTCCGGCTAGTTTTTTGTATTTTAGTAGAGACGGGATTTCACCATGTTAGCCAGGATGGTCTTGATCTCCTGACCTCGTGATCTGCCCGTCTCGGCCTCCCAAAGTGCTGGGATTACAGGCTTGAGCCACCGCGCCCGGCCCTCTGTTCTGTATTTTTCTAGCTCCATTTGAAGAGGTTTTGCATGACATACTACAAAGTGTATTGTTAGTAATCATAAAATTGCACTGTTTTTCCCATAACTAGAGTATATATTTGGCCTCTTGTTCCTTTGGGATTCTTTTCAAATATTCTACACTTTTTAAGCAGCTATCGAAAAACTGTTTGATTCTTTGCCAGTGCCTTCCGGCAAATGGCTCTCAAACCCAGGAAAAGACTTAGTGTTCTGTTATGATGCACATGTGGAGCAATTAGCAGGTCTTAATTCATTTCATCACACAGGTAAAGAAGGCTAATCTAGGCCAAGTGTGGTGGCTCACGCCTGTAATCCCAGCACTTTGGGAGGCTAAGGCAGGTGGGTCACTTGAGGTCAGGAGTTCAAGACCAGCCTGGGCAACACGGTGAAAGTCCATCTCTGCTAAAAATATAAAAATTAACCAGGCATGGTGGTGTGTGCCTGTAATCTCAGCTACTCGGAGGCTGAGGCAGGAGAATTGCTTGAACCCAGGAGGCGGACGTTGCAGTGAGCCAAGATGGCGCCACTGCACTCCCACCTGAGTGACTCTATCTCAAAATAAATAAATAAATTAAATTAAATTAAAATTTAAAAAGGCTAATCTAGTCTTCCCTTTGGCTGTGTTTGTCATGTTAATCACCCATGGCCATTGAGTAAGCCTCTACATTTGGGAATGGCCCCTGTGATTTCATTCAGATAGACCAGTATAACCTGATAATCCCACTCACTTGATTTGTTTGAGCATGGCTCCAGTTAAGTACGCTAGAATGGAACATGTATTGTACCTATAACAGCTGGCTCCAAGTCCACGAAGAGTGCTCTAGGCACATGCTTCCCAGCTCTTGTCTCACAGAAGAAGGTATCGAAAGATGCATTTGTGTGCTCCATTTTTGCATTTTCCAGCTGATCCTGTTGACTGTCGAGAACAACGCCATTTGGCTGGATTCCATGTTCCAGGCAATAGAGTTCCCAGCAAGCGTCCCCAATCTGGATGCCAGCTTGACCAATGTGGATGGAAAGGCACTCCCTCTGAAATAAGTCATGGTGAGTTGGAACTGAGCAGGTGTTTAGATAACAGGAGAGCTGTTACTCAGCACTTCTGGTTACAAATGACGGAAACCTAGCTAGCTTAAGGCCACGGAGGAATGTGTTATAAGGATAATCAAAAGTGTTTCATGGAAACCAAGACCCAGGGTACAGCTAAGCTTCAGGGACAATTAAACCAGGGATTTAAATTCCATTAAAAAGTTTATTTTAACAACATAAATTAAGCACCTACTCTGTACTGGACTAAGAATTAAATTAAGACAAATACACACACACGCACACACACAAAACGCGAATCAAAATACAACTCATTTCACTTTATTCTTTTAATATAGGTGAGGTGTGTGTGTGTGTGTGTGTGTGTGTAATTATATATATTTCAGGTGGACTTGTCTAGAAAGAAAATTAGCTAGTTATTGGAAAGAAATAAAACCAAAATCAATATATAGTCTTGTCAGGTACTAAAACTCATTGCAGATAAATTTAAAATGTTATCTTTACCATTCATATGCACTCTGAATAAGGATGGATACACTAAACTTAAAACTAGTGGGAAATTTTACAAGGCAAAATGCAATAGATTTAACAATTCCAAAATGTAAAAGTTTTATAACAAACATATAGAGATAAAAATGGATTTTATATACATCAACTTTCTAAAAAAAAACACTTAAGACGTCCACTAGACAGGCAAATGATATAAACAAACAAATTACAAAAGAAAGACTCTAAAATGCAAAGATGTAGGCTGATGGCATTCACAAGCATCATAATTCATAAGCAGGAAAACCAAAAACGAATCTATTTAATCTAACCATTTATATATTGTTGGGCATTTAAAGGATGATACCTCAACACAATGGCATGTTACGCAACCCTTAAATGTTTACCCCCCAAAAAAGATTAATGACATGGGAAATGCTTACAACATATTAAGTAAACAGCACATAAGATGCATAATTGTATATAGAGTATGATGTCAAATCTGTTCAAAAATAGGCACAAAAATCTAAAAGAAAATGCATCAACATATTAAGTCTAGTAATACCTGGGTAGTGATTTTGTTTTCTTGTCTAAACTTTACTATTTCTTCCACCTTCATCAGCCTTCGTATTCCCCCATCCCACTTCAAATCACATTTTTTTTAAGGCAAACAACTGTTCTGTCAAACAGACAATGACCTACTTTTTTTAAGAGAAGGAAAGAAAAAGCTAAATCCTAAGAAATCTAAGGTAATAGCAGTCGCTGATCTTAATATTGATGTGGTTTGATTGACAGTGGTGCTGAAACAAATCTATTTGGGGGGTCTTGCAGAGTGAGACCCCCATGTCTTCTGCATCATCAGGACCCTTTAAGCTGTTCAACTATATAAGCTGAGGGGAAACCCTGCCCTTGTTCATGGCTACACTGCCCCAAAGCCTGAGATTCAACTACTGAAAGACCTCAGACCTCCTGTCAATCCCTCACCTGTGGTCTACACAGGGGTCCCCAACCCCCGGGCCACAGGCCAGTACCAGCCTGTGGCCTGTTAGGAACTAGACTTCACAGCAGGAGGTGAGCGGCAGGAGAGTGAGCATTACTGGCTGAGCTCTGCCTCCTGTCAGATCAGCGGCAGCATTAGACTCTCACAGGGGCACTAACCCTATTGTGAACTGTGTATGCAAGGGATCTAGGCTGCAGGCTCCTTATGAGAATCTAACTAATGCCTGACAATCTGAGGTGGAACAGTTTCATCCAGAAACCATCCCCCACCACCGACTCCATGGAAAAATTGTATTCCACAAAACCAGTTCCTGGTGCCAAAAAGGTTGAGGACCACTGGTCTACACAGATCACTAGTGAGAGGGAAGTAGGAAGAGGGCTCTGGTCCGCCACACCCCTGCAGTCTGACTTGGACTCTGCTCACGTTTAGTGGCATCAAACCTTTGTACTTTGTCTCTGTGATTCATAAGGCATAACACAGCCCTCTTTGCTTCATGACCAATTCAAGTTCACTGCCTTAGTAGGGCTTCCTTCTCGTTTCTTTTCTGTGCAACTATCAGTCTCTCTAATTTAGAAAGCACTTCACTTAGAACAAACTAACATTCCACCTCTCAAAACAGCACATTCTGTTATAAACAGGCTTTGGATACCCCTTATCAGGCTTCAGATACCCTTAATCTTATTCTTCTCCCCTTCTGTAGGACTTCAAGTGCTGTAAATACATTAGCTGCTGTAATCTGATCAAAACTTGGCTCCTTAAAGTTAAAATTTTTAAAGGAGAGGGTGAATGTTCATTGTTTCTACATCATTAAAACCTCTTACTTTATAAAGTTCACATGTAGATTTCTGTGTCTTCTCCACTGGCTACCACCCAGTCCTTTGTTATAGTGACAAGTAAAATTCGGGTATACATGTAGTATTTGTTCATAATATTCATGGTAAAAATAATCACTAATATAAAAAAATATATATTGTTCCTCTTCACGTGGTCTGTTCAAGTGACTCCAAAAGCAGAGTGATGCTTTTCTTTTTGAGCTCAGCATTAATAGCCTGGCCTAACAAGCATCCTTGGTCTTTGAAGAAGCTTAGCTTATAACATAACTCTGTCCAAGGGTGTAGAAGACTATCTTCACCTTACTCTTCTCTTAGCCTCTCCCTTTTTTCCAAATTCTCTATGAAAACATTAGTCACACTATAAAATAGAAGACTATAAAATGCCCACTGAACGTCAACACTGATAAGTCATAGCACATTATTAAATGCTGCTACAAGGATTATTTGAATTACTAGAAAAGCATAACTCTCAATTAAACTTTTAATTTTGAGATCTTTGTAGATCGATATGCAGTCGTAAGAAATAACATAGGAAGATCCCTTGTATCCCTTACCCACTTCCCCAGTGGAAATATCTTGCAAGACCGTAATATAAAATCACACCCAGAATGTTGACAGTGATAGTCAGGATACAGAACATGCTATTATCACAAGTCTCTCTCATGTTGAAAGGCATAATTTTTAAAAGCAAAACAATTTAAAGTTTTTAAAATGTTGGACAGAGAGACCAATGGGGTGAGAAGTCAAAGATGAAGAAGCAGTTCGAAATGTTGCTTCCATTGAAGAATTAAAAATTCAAAGATACTGAAAAACTGACACAGAAGAAAATAAAGGGGAAATGGATCTGAAAAGATCAATCCAAAACAGAATTATTGTAAGTTATTCTATTCATCGTGGTGCCCAAAGAACTAACCTCAAGTGAGGGCAAAGAAGACGTCTGCGCACTTTACCCTACCAGGCATTTATGAGGTCAGCCATAGTCTGAAGTCCTCAGAAGCTCTTAACAGCATAACGAAAAGTGAAGCAATTAGTATCTACAGAAAAATCAGCACTCTGAGCCTAAAACAAAGGTGAAAACTAAAGGAAGGAGAGGTTTTTGCTTCAGTGCTTAAGTTAATGGCAGTAAGATACTACAAATCAACTGAGCTTTACCTTGAAAGAAGCAACATTACAGAGGAATAGATTACAGCTTGTCCACACCTGCTCCCAACTCATCTACATGGATATTGAAAGAAACAAATATTTCTTTACAAATGTCTTCTCTTGCATTACAATTTTATTAAAAATTGTTTGCTGTGGGAAAAGAGCCAAATAAGATTAGTAAAATTCCTACAACAATGCGTAGGCGTGTAGTCACTTACCATGCTGATGAGAACTTGCCCCTCCTGCCCTGTAGTAATGGTTGAGGAGCCTCCCAGCTGAGCTTTATCACAGGGGCCGGAAATGACTCCACCTGAGGGCTGGAGCTTTCTTCACTTAAAGCGGTACAGCTTCTTTTTAGTTTTCTAGTTATCTGGTCTCAGAGCAGCTGTGTTGGGACTGAACAACCTGGGATAAAGTTTGTACACAACCACAGATGAACTACAGAGAGCTTATCCAAATCTGCGTCCAACTTATACCTATGTTGAAAAGAACATGTGTGTTTTAAAAATCACCCTTTGGGGTTAAGAATTTATTTAGCATTGGCAGAGAAAAGGAAAGAGTATGAGTAAAATTTGCTACCTTTTTCTATTGCATGAGTACTATATGAATATCTTCTTAAATAAATTTAAACAATCCCTGAATACATAGAGCAAACCAAGACAGTGTCCTTTTTACTTCTGTGTCCTATGCATGCCTCTCAACCACTACCACATGCAAACATATGGGAATTTTCTGTTTTTATTATTATTGTCTTTTGAACTTTTGTATTATTATACATAATATATACCTATGCTATTATTTTTTATTAATTGCACTAAGATCAGATAACACATCTTAACTGATTTCTCTCCTTATATATTTGCTAAAACTTCCTTTATATTCCACTATATGGTCAATTTTTGAAAATGTTCCGTGAGTGTTGAAAAGAATGTGCATTCTGCATTTGTTGGATGCAATGTTCTAGATAGACATATCATTCAATCAATCAATCTATTAAATCAAATGGCTTTATTGTGTAGTCCAAATTTTCAGTATCAATTATTTCAAAAGATGTGTTAAAAATTTTCTTTATAATTGTGAATTTGCCCATTATTTCTTTTCTGTCAATTTTGATATATTTTGAGGCTATGTTATGAAGACCATATACATTTTAAACTATTATATGTTTAAAAACTTTAACAATTTTTTTAAATTACCTTCCTTATATACATTAATGATTTTACCTTAAAGTTTTTTTTTTGTTTTGTTTTGAGACAAAATCTTGCTCCGTCATCCAGGTTGGAGCGCAGTGGTGCGATCTCAGCTCACTGCAACCTCCACCTCCCAGGTTCAAGCAATTCTTCTGCCTCAGCCTCCCAAGTAGCTGGGATTACAGGTGCGTGCCACTATTCCCAGCTAATTTTTTTGTATTTTTGGTAGAGACAGGGTTTCACCATGTTGGCCAGGTTGGTCTTGAACTCCTGACCTCGTGATCTGCCCACCTTGGCCTATGTTAAAGTTTTTATGATCAAATATTAATATTACTACTTTAATACAGTTTTATGGTTCACATTTGAATTATGTATTTTCCCATCTTTTTACATTCTTAGAAACTTAAAACCTTTCCATATTCTCATATTTGGGATGTGTTCTTTGTATGCATGATATGACTGAGTTTTTTTTCTATTTTTTTATTTGAATTGGATAATTCAGCTCATTACATTTAATATAATAACTAATATAGTTGGGTTCAGATATAGAGTACTATTTTATTTTGTGCTTTCTGTTTGTCTCCATTTTCTTTTTTTTTTTTTTTTTTTTTTT
>NW_016805426.1:138192-145260 GCF_001698545.2 Rhinopithecus bieti
TTGAGACGGAGTCTCGCTCTGTCGCCCAGGCTGGAGTGCAGTGGCCGGATCTCGGCTCACTGCAAGCTCCGCCTCCTGGGTTTACGCCATTCTCCTGCCTCTGCCTCCCGAGTAGCTGGGACTACAGGCGCCCGCCACCTCGCCCAGCTAGTTTTTTGCATTTTTTTTAGTAGAGACGGGGTTTCACTGTGTTAGGCAGGATGGTCTCGATCTCCTGACCTCGTGATCCGCCCGTCTCGGCCTCCCAAAGTGCTGGGATTACAGGCTTGAGCCACCGTGCCCAGCCTGTCTCCGTTTTCTAAGTTCTCTTTTCATCCTGATCTTCTTTTGAATTAATGGCATGTTTTGTTAGCATAGTAACAATTTTATTATTTAGTAATCAAAACAAAATTTCTGTTACTCAAGAATTTTGGTTTCTACCAATTCTTCCTTACAACTTTGAGAAAAGGAAGAAACCATAGTGTTCTTCAGCAGTTTTCTCCTGAACTTATTATAAATTATACTTTCTCTCATTTTGATCTTCATAAAGTCAATCCTATCTATCTCTGTCAGTAACTCCCTGAATGTTTAGCATCCTGGTAATTTCATATAATAAACAAAAAAAATAAGCCAGTTCCATTTTATAAAATCAGAATGATATTTATTTTGTTGCTGTATCAAATTTTCTCCCATTGGTCCCAGATATTTCCAGTTTGAAACAAGATGAGGGAAAAATCAATAATGTGAGTGTCTCATTTCTAGTCCACTGATGTACTCAGTATCTTTCATTAACTTTTAAAAATTGTCAGTCTGACTTGGAGCTATGATTAACTTAGATTTACGTAGGAATTAGAAAGAAACTAGAAAAATCTCTTTTGTAGTATAATTTAAGAAATGCATCTTATCTTTTAGTAATTCCTTATTTCTTTGAAAGACTAAGTCTTAAAGAAAAAAGTTTCCTCAAGTGATAATAATTGGAATTTCAAGCCTGAAGAGACCTTCTGGGATGATAGTTTTTGTGTCAACTTGGCTAGGCTGTGGCACCCAGTTATCCAATCTAACACTAGTCTGGGTATTGCTGTGCAGGCATTGTGGTGGTGTGGTGAACACCTCCAGTAAACTTTGACTTTAAGTAAAGGACATCATCCTCAATCATGTGAGTGGGCCTCATCCAATCAGTTGAAAGACTGTAAGAGCAAAGTGGAGATTTCTCTGAGGAAGAAATTTCTCCTAAGGATGGCACCTTTAGTTTCAGCTTTAGCTGTTACTCAGGAGTTTCCAGCCTGCCAGCCTGCCAGCCTGCCCTGCTGATTCCAGACTTTATAGCCCCACAATCACACTAACTTATTCCTTAAAATAAATCACACACACACTACTGCCTCTGACATACTTGGTGGCCACCCTTAGGTTCTGAGAGTGAAAAAATGTCAGAGTGATAAAAGTGTGGTATTTATAGTCACAATTTCCTTGTTCAAAGTTCCTTTCTTGGCCAGGCACAGTGGCTCATGCCTGTAATCCCAGCACTTTGGGAGGCCGAGGTGGGCAGATCACTTGAGGTCAGGAGTTCAAGACCAGCCTGGCCAATGTGGTGAAACCCCATCTCTACTAAAAATACAAAAAATTAGCCAGGCGTGGTGGTGGGGGCCTGTAATCCCAGCTACTCTAGAGGCTGAGGCAGGAGACTCACTTGAACCCTGGAGGCAGAGGTTGCAGTGAACCAAGGTCACATGATTGCACTCCAGCCTGGACAACAAGAGCAAAACTCCATCTCAACAACAACAACAACAACAACAACAACAACAACAAAACCTTCCTTTCTTAAGTATTTTTCATTGTGAGCCAGTCAATTCACTGACCAAGTAATAAGAAAACCTTCTAAGCATAAAAATTTGTTTAAAAAAAAACAAATTATTCAACTCTGAGCAATAATTCTGACTGACATTCTGACATTTCTGAAGTTCTCTTTGGTAATTCTCTGTTGGCAGCCTCATGACCACAGCCAGATCACTGTCCTCTGCCATTCTCTCTGTCCCCTACCATCGCACTGAAATGCCTTTCTCCTTCCTCCTCTATTCTCCTCTCCTACTACTAATATAAATCAGTCTTTTAGATTTGCAATGTCTTTAGGAAGATAGTCTAAGCATTAAGAAAAATGAATTACAGTGTACTTTGGATTAATAGCACCTTCTCTGGCCACACATATTTCATCTCAAGTTTTATTCTCCTTCTCTAAGTTCAACAGTTAGATTTTGGAATTTTCCATTTTCCTCATTGGAATACCTAAAAGTAAACCAATATGGTAAACAAATGATTCATGGATGATTGATTGATTGATTGATTGATTGACTGAGGCCAAAAAATAAAACAACCTCCCCTACATCACACATACACACACAGTGATAGATTTTAAGGGATGACAAATCTGATGTGAAATATTCTACCCTATTGTACCTATAAGTACTCTTCTGCTTGTCAGAATGACAACGCAGTCCACATACTTAACAGTGGACTACACTCCCTTTCATTTGGCAGGAACAATTAAGTTCGACCCAATTAAAAATTACAGCCTAATAAACAGTTTTATAAATTAATCAATAGTAGATATAGTAAATATATTTTTTAAAATTTCCGACAGTATTATAACATTCTATATATAAATTATAAGTATATGCACACACACATACATTCACTCTCCTGAAAGTAATTGCTGTTAGTTCATGAGAAGCTATGAGAAGATTCAGAACTAAAAGAAAAACGTTGATGCAAAGGGAAATTCTCCAGTTATTAAGACTACTAGTTTTCTAATGGGAAGTCATTGTTTGCAAATTTGCTACATTTTTCTGTGGGAGCCTACAGACCAAAGGGGAATCATTTAGCTAGTGATAGCAATGGCAAACAAAAGATCACATAAAAATCAGCAAATAATTTGGAAATTAATAGAGTGTTTTGATGAACATTGATGAACTGTAATATATACATGTGTATATATATCTATATAAAACTTGGTAAGCAGTTTTGCAAAAATTGTTTGATTTACTTAGATAATGAAAGAAAATAGATTTTTAAATTATTGATTTACTTAATAATTTACATTCATTTATTGATTGTTGAATATATTTAATATCAACCTGCAAAATGATTGGTGTCATTACACAGGGCTGAAGGTTTTGGAAATAATCTTTGAGGAAATTCCCCAAAATAATATTTGTTTTGCAAATCTATGGTTGAAGAAGTTTGGGTAACACTTTGCTCCAGTCAAGTTAGTAGGAATATCTTCTCAGAGAGGGAATTCTAGAGTCTGATTTTATATATATGAAAGCTGAAATCAAAACAATTTCCTCAAACCCTGTCCTGGTGAATATTTTAAGGGAGAAGGATGATTTGTGGGGAACTGAAAGAGAGAGGATTCAGAGAACATTTGTCACGGTTTTGGGACTGTTCTATACAGTGTAAGACATAGAATATTGGGACACTGGCATTCAGACACCAGAAAGTTGATCTCTTGTAAGATCAAGAGATGTCACCAGTCTTTCCCAAGTCTTGAATGACCAACCCTCAGAGCAGTCACTTTTCTTTGTCGTTCTTCTATGGTACCCAGCAATTTTCTCATCAAAATTTGTCTTCTATTCCTTATTTCCCTAATGTCTAACACAGATCCTGGCATGTTATAGCAGGAATTTAATACATCCTTGTGAATAATTGAGCAAAATCATAAATTCTCAAGTGAACGAAAATTGGAAACATTAGCTCTGCATAAAACAATAGTATTCAGATCGCTGGAAAGAAGTACCCACCCCCACCACTAGAATCCCCACATTGACATCCCGCGGTATCTATCACTTTGTGAGCAGTTATTACAAGTTACCAAAGGACTGACCACCTCTGATTACACAATCAAAACCAGTTTCAGGACTTACAAAGCTGAGGACAAACCCTGAATTCTGAGGATCTCACCGAAGTATGTTGAAACTATCAATATGAAACAAATGTTTCTGTGGGAAAAAAGACCAAATGTCAGTGATTCACATGGTCCTATCTTGTGAACAAAAGTTCTCTGAAAAGGAATTTTGGAGAAAGGAGACTTTTTTCTAGTGAACAGTTTGCAAACCAGGGAGACACAGCCTTTGGGGTAAAAGAAAGGTGATCCCGGAGAATAAAGGGGAGTGTTTGGCTTTTATAGAAAAAGTTCTTGTCCAAGTTTCCAATCAGATGTGTTTATGCAAATCAAAGATTCAGACTTGCTCAGTTCGGATTGGGTAATACAGCTGAGCCCTGATTGGTTAAAGCAGATGAGTTCTGATTAGTTCAATCAGGTGAGCCCTGATTAGTCAATTCAGGTAAATTGTGGAAATCCCAAAGGGATGTGGGTTTTCTGCACACAGAGTAGGTGTGACGTCTAGTCAAGCAGATAGTCATTGGCTCTGTTTAAATTTGAGCCCAGTTAGCCACTTGGGATTTGACTTGAAGAATTGCTCTTACAGGTTTATTTTTGTTCATAATCTAAATATCTGCATCCTCTGAAGCTCTGTCTTGGTGGAGACCAACTCCCCAAATATTAAGAACATTTCTTTATTCTTACACTCTAACAGCTACAAAGCAATGCTTTCTTCTTTAATTTTTGGGGAGGGATAGGGAAGGTAGAACAGAAGTGGTTCTTATCCAAGGTCAACTTGTGTCCAGAGTTGGTTCCTTCCAGTGGGTTCATGGTCTTGCTGACTTCAAGAATGAAGCCATAGACCTTCGTGGTGAGTGTTACAGCTCTTAAAGGTGGCATGGACCCACAGAGTGAGCAGCAGCAAGATTTATTGTAAAGAGCAAAAGAACAAGGCTTACACAGCGTGGAAGGGGACCCCAGCGGGTTGCCACTGCAGGCTGGGGTGGACAGCTTTTATTCCCTTATTTGTCCCCTTCCATGTTCCATTTTTGTCCTATCAGAGTGCCCTTTTTTCAATCCTCCCTGCGATTGGCTACTTTCAGGGTCCTGCTGATTGGTGTGTTTTACAGAGCACTGATTGGTGCATTTTACAGGGCGCTGATTGGTATGTTTTACAGAGCACTGGTTGGTGCATTTTACAATTCTCTTGCCAGCCACAGAGAGCTGATCCGGTGCATTTTTGCAGAGTGCTGATTGGTGCATTTTACAATCCCCTTGCTAGCTACAGAGCACTGATTGGTGCGTTTTACAATCCTAGCTAAAGAGTGCTGATTGGTGCGTTTTACAATCCTAGTGACAGAGTGCTGATTGGTGCATTTTACAATCCTCTTCCTAGACAGAAAAGTTCTCGAAGTCCCCACTCAACCCAGGAAGTTCAGCTGGCTTCGCCTCTCAATCTTACTCCCTAATTTCTTACTCTTTTAAAACTAAAACATTTTCCCTCATGTTATAAAGGTTCTGCAAGTTCAATATGTCCTTATTTTAACAAAAAATTAAGTACAAAAAATAAAAATTTTGAATACCTAAAGTCTAGCTACCTAGAGACATTTTAATACATTGATTTTTTAATACATTTAATACATTTTAACACATTGACATTATCTTTTTCCTTTGTATAATCTCTTGTAATTCATAACTGAATATACTGAATATATCTCTATACTTCATGTTTTATTTCAAATTACCAGTATACTATTACACACTTCACACTTTATTTTTGTTGGCTGAAAATATTCTTCTCAGGGGATGAGTGGTAAATCATTGTTTATTTAGGTTGTCTTAAATGTTTCTATTATAAACAATGTCATTAATAGCTTCATGTTTATATAATTTTATTTTTTAGGATAAATTTCCAGAAGTTGAAATATAGTCCCAAAAGAGAAGCTTTTTTTTTTTTTTTTTTTTTTTTGGAGACGGAGTCTCGTTCTGTCACTGGGCTGGAGTGCAGTGCCATGATCTTGGTTCATTACAACCTCCGACTCCCTGGTTCAAGGGATTCTCCTGCCTCAGCCTCCCGAGTAGCTGGGATTACAGGCATGTGCCACCATGCCCAGTTAATTTTTGTATTTTAGTAGCGACGGGGTTTCACCATGTTGGCCAGGATGGTCTTGATCTCCTGACCTCGTGATCCACCTGCCTCGGCCTCCCGAAGTGCGGGGATTACGGGCGTGAGCCACCACGCCCGGTCAGGAGAAGCTATTTTAAAGACTTTTGACACATATAAAGCAATATTTAAATTCAAAGAACGTGTAATTTAACAATTTTTTTTTTTTTACTTGAGGCGGTCCTTTATTTTATATTATGTCTTTTGCTGACTTTTTACAAGCAAAGGATGAAGTTACTTCATTCCGTTTTGCTAAGGAGAGACTGTGTCATCCTTATTGGAAGACACCAGGGCTCAAAATTAGATTTTGCTGTTTTCCTAGAGACAGCCCTGGGAATACACTTGTATAATCTTTGGTAATTGGAAATATATCTCACATTGGCCACGTGCACAATAATTTAGTGTGTACATGGCCAATAAACAAGCCTTGTTTACAGGTCATTACTTTGGACCTCTCTTCTCCCCAAATGCTAAGAAAGATCTGGTGACTTAAAATGCTTCCAGTCCATTTGCCTTGGCCTGCAGTGAAAGTCCTAATGAACAATGAAGGAGGTATCGGGCCTTGGGGACTCAGGGATGCGCTCAACAATTAAGGGCAAGTTTTCCTTGGCTCTTTCCTAGGCAAGTGGATCCCGGGAGCGGCGAAGGGGCGGGACTCCACGTCTCCTAGGAACCGCTACGCGCTCACTGATTGGTTGATCGCTGCGCAGCCGCCATTTTCAAATCCCCGGATGACGGCGGTGGCGGCTGCAGTTCGCTGACAGGCGCTTTCTGCCTGGCAGAGGCTGGCGGGCATCGTGCCCGTCCCTGCCGGTCTTCTGGGCACCCGGCCACCGCCCCACCCCCTCCTCCGTGCCATGGAGCCCGAGCTGGCGGCTCAGAAACAGCCCCGGCCGCGGAGGCGAAGCCGCCGGGCTTCTGGGCTCAGCACGGAGGGAGTGGCGGGGCCTTCGGCAGACACCTCTGGGCCGGAGCTGGACGGGAGGTGAGTGTGGGGGAGGGGAGGGCCGAACGGAAGGTGAGTGTTGGGGAGGCAGGGGCCGGGGGGAGG
>NW_016805426.1:148210-179632 GCF_001698545.2 Rhinopithecus bieti
GGCCGCTGGGAGGTAAGTGGGGGATGGGGGAGGTGACTGCGGGGGTCGGGGAGGGGGTACCGGGGCCGCTGGAGGTGAGGGTGGCACAGGCCGGAGTGACAGTGTGCCTGGCCTTGGACTGAGGTCGGTCCTGAGACTCCAAACTGCGATTTTCCCTGCCTGTGGCAAAGGGGCGGGCTTGTTGAGTCTCCTCTCCTCCTGACTGTTTCTCAGGGGAGACTTAGGAAAAGCCACAATGGTTTTGTTCTCCACACCCAACTGGCTGTAGACTGGAGTTCCCAAATGACTTCACTCAGACCGAAACTGACATGGTGAGCACCACGAGAATGGGCTTCCATGTCCTGAGAATGAAAAGACTAGGGAATAAGTTGTGAGATGCCTATTAGAGAGTCCATCACAACCATTTCCGTGTTTTTTCTTTTTACTTTTTGTGGAAGTATACATTGAAATGAGAGTGTATGACTCCTGTTTGGCTCAGTGAAATTTCAGAGCGAAGCTCAGGGGATAGCTGGTGAATTAGGAGGAAGGGAACCAAGTGAGAACAGTATCCAGGAGGCCAAATGCAGAAAGGATTTCAAGAAAGAGGATGTGACGAGCTGTGTCAGATGTTATTGATAGGTCAAATAAAAATGAGGATTAAGTAAAATATGAAGATTAAGCTAGATGAGGAATGAAAAATTTGGTAATGAGAAGAGAGTATTGATCTTACATGGTTTCCAAGAATGGTTACAATATCGAACTTAGAGTGTTTTGTAACAGATTGAGAAAAGAATGTGCGATTTGTTCAGGAAATAATGTGAGTGCCAACTCTAGGAATATGGAAATGGAAAAATACTGTTCTTACTGCTTAAAGTTTATAATCTAATAGGGAAGAAAGATAAGTAGGTTAATAATTATAATGTGTGATAAAAATTATTATAGAATATAGAATTAGAATTCTATATGTTATAGAATATAGAATGCCGTAGATTAAAAGGAACACTTAATCCTGACTGGAGAGAACAGGAAATGATTTCCTATTGTAATCCTGAGTCTTTGAGGACCAGTTTAGAGAGCAGATGTAGATGGGTGATTTCAGGCAGAGAGACATGTAGAAAGACCCTGAAGCAAATGGGTCTGATGAGTTCTGGGTGTATATTCTATTTTATTACTATATTAACAATACTATTTGTATAGAGGAGAGGAGACCAGTATAGGGAGAAGGAGGAGGTAGTCATGAGAGATTTATGCTAAAGAGGTAAGAGCCACATCATGAAGAGACCTTGTATGCCTTGACAGAGTTTGGGTTTTATCTTCATGGTAGTGGGGAAATACTGAAAGACTTTAAATGAGCCAATGGCATGACATATTTGCATTTTAAAAGATCAGTTTGTCTTCCATGAGAAAAATAAGCAACATTTTGGACTCACCTCACTCTTCATATTTTATGAAAACTATTCCCCAAAAACATGCTCATATACATAAACATATCAGGAGATTTGTGGACTCAGCCGTGTATACCAAATTAAAATTTCCCAAGTTTAGACGATGGATTGGTAGGAAATCAGTCTGCAGTAGTCTAAATGAAAAATGATGATTGTTCGAATCTGATAGCTGGCAATGGGATTGGTGAAGAGAAGTCTCACCGCAACAGGAAGACAAGAAAGAAGAATAGAGGGAAATAATACAAGTTTGTGGGATAGACTCTTTTTTTTTTTTTTTTTTTTTTTTGAGACGGAGTCTCGCTCTGTCGCCCAGGCTGGATTGCAGTGGCCGGATCTCAGCTCACTGCAAGCTCCGCCTCCCAGGTTCACGCCATTCTCCTGCCTCAGCCCCTGGAGTAGCTGGGACTACAGGCGCCCACCACCTCGCCCGGCTAGTTTTTTTGTATTTTTTAGTAGAGACGGGGTTTCACCGTGTTAGCCAGGATGGTCTCAATCTCCTGACCTCGTGATCCACCGTCTCGGCCTCCCAAAGTGCTGGGATTACAGGCTTGAGCCACCGCGGCCGGCCGGGATAGACTCTTAAAAAAGAATAAACTTGATGTGCTGAGCTCATTTAACAAATAGAAGGAGAAGTTGAACAGACAGTAGAGGAGAAAAATGGTTGAACAAGGATCCAAGAAGGCAGAAAAGGATAGAATCCAAATTCAAGGTGGAGGATTTAGCCTAACAAGAGGCTATGGATGGTACATAATTTTGAAGAATGGGGTGTGTCGTGAGCAGGAATTTGAAGACTTTCCCACCAGGCCTCTATTTTTTGTGTGAGGTAGGAAATGATATATTCTGAGAAAAGCGTAGTAACACAGGCAGCATGAGGAGAGTGAGACACAGAAGAACCATGGAGGGAAAATGGAGAATTAAATAACTAACATTCCTTTTCCAGAAAAGATGTAGGATCATCTACAAGAATATGTAAAATATCACAAGATAGTATTAATTGTGAGGCAAGAAACAACTAAGAGGTGTATCAGATTCAGAAATCATAAGAAAAATTTGTGTATATAGTTGTGTGACTATTAAAAAATGTTCTGCAGGCAAAACTCACTCTAAACTAATTTGAAAGACAAATACATACGGGACAATTTACCCACTTAAATCGTACTACTTAGAACATTTTCATCGCCTCAAAAAGAGCATTTATAACCTTTAGCTATTGTTCCCCTCCTACCCCTTCTGCCCCAAAACCTAATCTGTCCGTCTGTAGGAATTTCTGTGTTCTGGACATTGCATATGAATGGATTCATGTAATGTGTGTGGCCATTTTTGGTGGGCCATCCTTTGTTTTTGTTTTTTTTTTTTTTTTTGAGACGGAATCTCACTCTTCTCACCTGGGCTGGAGTGCAGTGGTGCGATCTCGGTTCGCTGCAACCTCTGCCTCCCAGGTTCAAGCGATTCTCCTGCCTCAGCCTACCGAGTAGCTGGGACTACAGGCATGTGTCACCACGCGTGGCTAATTTTTTGTATTTTTAGTAAGACGGGGTTTCACCATGTTGGCCAGGCTGGTCTTGAACTCCTGACCTTGTGATCCGCCTGCCTTGGCCTCCCAAAGTGCTGGGATTACAGGCGAGAGCCGCCGCACCTGGCCCTGCTCATTTGTAAACTTCTTCTTTATTGAGTTAAGAGTTCTTTATTCTGGATACAAGTCCCTTATCAGATAGATTATTTTATTTGCAAATAGCTTCTCTTATTCTGTGGGTTGTCTTTTCACTTTCATGATGTTCTTCGAAGCACAAAAATGTTTTAGTTTGTAGTCTTACTTGTCTATTTTTGCTTTTGTTGCCTGTGTTTTGATGTCATATCCAAGAAATCACTGCTAAATCCATTGTTATGAATCCTGTCCCCAGTGCTTTCTTCTGAGAATTGTATCGTTTTAGCTTTCACATTTACGTCTTTAATCCATTTTGAGTTAGTTTTTGTATATAATGTGAGATGAGGGTCCAACCTAATTCTTTTTTTTTTTTTTTTTTTTTTTTTTTTTGAGACGCGAGTCTCGCTCTGTCGCCAGAGCTGGAGTGCAGTGGCCGGATCTCAGCTCACTGCAAGCTCGCCTCCCGGGTTCACGCCATTCTCCACTGCCTCAGCATCCCCGAGTAGCGGGACTTACAGGCGCCCGACCTCGCCCGCTAGTTTTTTGTATTTTTTAGTAGAGACGGGTTTCACCGTGTTATCCAGGCAGGTCGCAATCTCCTGACCTCCGTGATTCTGCCCGTCTCGGCCTCCCAAAGTGCTGGGATTACAGGCTTGAGCCACCGCGCCCGGCCCAGCCTAATTCTTTATCCAGGTACCCCAGCACCATTTTTCAAAGACTGTTCCTTCTCCCATTGAGTAGTCTTAGCACCCTTGTCAAAAATCAGTTGACCATAAACATGAGAGTTTATTTTTAGACTTTGACTTTTATTCCCTTGATCTATATGTAACAGCCCTATGCCATTACCATAGTGTATTGATTACTGTTGCTTTGTATAGTAAGTTTTGGAATTGGGAAATGTGAGTCCTCCTACTTTGTTCTTTTTTTTCACAAGATTGCTGTGGCTATCCTGGGTCTCCTACAATTCTGTGTGAATTTTAGAATCAGCTTACCGATTTTTACAAAGGAGTCCACTGGGATTCTGATAGGAATTGCATTAAATCTTGTAGATCATTTTCAGGAGTATTGCCCTCTACACAGAGTTAAGTAGTCTGATCCATGGACAAGGGATGTTTTTCCAATTATTTAGATCTTTAATTATTTTCAACAGTGTTTTGTAGTTTTCAGAGTATAGTTCTGCATGTTTTGCTAAATTCCTAAGTATTTTGTTCTTTTTGATGCAGTTGTAAATGGGATTCATTTCTTTTGAAATGGGAAAAGTTCCCTTGTCCCCCACGCAGGGCATGCACTGGGGGTATGCTGGCTTCTTCAATGCCCTGCTGTTCAAACCTCTAGGGGAACATACAGACAGGCAGGCTGTAGGGCTCCGACCCCACAGCTATGTCTGCGGGTGAATGTTTACAGCTGAAGCCTCAGTGAGCATGTGTTACAGGGTACTCTTTTAGTTTAGCCATCTGTAGGTGGCTTGTGTTCGTCAGCTTAATTAGACCCCTGCCTTATTGTAAGGACAGGGGTCTTTCTGTATCCCAGGGTTCTTGCCTTGATGAACTGGAACAGTCAGATCACGCATTGGCTTGGAGAATGATTGCAAGATTTTATTGAGTGGAAGCAGCTCTCAGCAGATGGGGGAGCCAGAAGGGAAATGGTTTTCCCCTGGAATCAAGTTGCCCGATTCTCCTTCAACCTCCCTGGCCAAGCTCTGCGTCGTTCTACCAATCGATGGCCTGCCAGCATGCCAGTGTACTCCCATGTCGGTGTGTTCCTCTTGACATCCAGCCACCTGTGTGTCTGCCTGCTAGGGTCTTGGGGGATTTTATAGGCACGGGATGGGGACATGGTGGGCCAGAGTGGTCTTGGGAAATGCAGCATTTGGGTAGGAGAAGAGAAATGCCTATCCTCACTGAGGTCCATGGGCCCAGGCTGGGGGATGGTGCCCTAGTGAGGAACCACACTCTTCTCTACTCAGCACTTCCCTGCCCTGCCTTGTGTCACTTTATTTTCAGTTTAATAATTTCAGTTGTATAGGAACACAATTGATTTTTGTATATTGATCTTGGATCCTGCTACCTTGCTGAACTCATTAGTTCTAATAGTTTTTTAGTGGTTTCTTTAGGATTTACTATGTACAGGGTTATGTCATCAGCAAATAAAAATAGTTTTACTTCTTTTTCCAATCTGTGAATGCCCTTTATTTTTTTCTCTCTCCTAATTGCCCTGGGTGGGGCCTCCTATACAATGTTGAACGGAAGTGGAGAGACTGGAAATTCTTGTCTTATTTCTGATCTTACGGGGAAAGCATACAATCTTTCACTATTAAGTATGATGTTACTTGTAAGCTTTGTAGATGTTCTTTATCAGGTTGAGGAAGTTCCATTCTATTTCTAGTTTTGAGTGATTTTATCATGAAAGGTTTTAGGGTTTTTTTCTTTTGTCTATTAAAATGATCATGTGGTTGTTGTTATTATTGATGTGTTTCATTAATTGGTTTTTTGAGATGTTAAACCAACTTTGCCTTCCTGGTATAAGTCCTGCTTGGTCATTGTGTATAGCTTTTTTTATATATTGTTGGATCCATTTTGTTAATATTTTGTTGAATATTTTTGTGTATATATTCATGAGTGATCTGTAGTTTTATTATCTTGTACTATGCTTGTCTGGTTTTGGTATTGGGATAATACAGGCCTCATAAAATCCATTGAGAAGTGTTACCTACTGTTTTGGTTTTTTTTGAAAGTTTATGAAGAATTGGTATTAACTCTTTCATTGTTTGGTAGAATTCAGTGTAAAGCCACCTGGGCCTAGACTTTTCTCTATGGATAGTTTATTAGTATTATTAATTCAATCTTATCTCTTGTTATAGGTGTCTTCTGATAGTTTGTTTCTTTTAAGTCAGTTTCAGTAGGTTGTATCTCTAGGAATTTGTTTCATCAAAGTTATCTAATTTGGTGGTGTACCCTTGTTCATAGTATTTCTTTATAATCCTTTTCGTATAATGTCAATAGTAATGTCCCCTCTTTTATTTCTGATTCTTATCATTTGTCTTCTTTCTTTTTATAATGGTCAATCTAGCTAAAGGCTTGTCAATCTTGATCTTTCCAAAGAATGTGATTTTGGCTTCATTACTTTTCTCTGTTCTTCTGTTCTTTATTTTCACTTTAATCCTTATTGTTTCCTTCTTCCTGCTCAGTAATCTGAGTAATCTCCTCAGATTAGTCTGCTTGCTTTAGGTTTAGTTGGCCCTTTTTGTTTCCAGTGTTGGGGTCCGCATGTTTCCTAAACAAAGGAATGAACACACAAGACAACACAAGACAAAACAAACACGGCGCCGCCTCGAATGGCGCGCTCTGCTTTATTTTATACAGTCGTTTGTGGAATGTTGCCAAGTCACAAGACACATTGTTGTTTTTTTTACCTTTCCCTGACTTTCTGTATTTTCAAGATGTTTGCACATAAACAAGCCCCCAGGGTCTGCTGTTAGCAGCTGGCTCCTTTGTCCTCCCTGTTTGCAGGGAAGGAATGCCCTGCTTCGTTTGCAAGAGCAGGACTTATCCGAACGTCTCGTTTGCGAGCACATAGTCCTCTACATTCCAGTGTCATGATTATAGATTAAGTTACTGATTTGAGATCTTTTTCTTAATATAGGGATACAGCTATGAATTTCCCTCTGAGCATTGCTTTAGCTGCATCTCATAAATTTTGATGCAGTGTGTCTTCATATCATCAATCTCAAATTACATTCTGATTTCTCTTTGACTTCTTTGAGCCATTAATTATTTAGGAATGTGTTGTTTAATTTCCACGTAATTGTGACTTTCACAAATTTTTTCTAATTTCATTACATTGTAGCTGGAGAATACACTTTGTATTATGTATTATTTCTATCCTTTTACATTTATTGAGATTGTGCTGTTTTTATATGCATGTATGTTCATAATTATTATATCTTCCTGATGGATCAATCCTTTTATTATAAAATATCCCTCTTTGGTAACATTTTTTTCTCTTAAAGGCTGTTTTGTTTGATGTTAATATAGCTTCTCTAGCTTTCTTGTGGCTTGCTATTTGCATGACATATTTTTAATCCCTTTATTTTCAAGCTATTTATATCTGTGATACTAAAGTTTATCTCCCGTGGACAGCACATAGTTGGATCCTGGTTGGTTGGTTGGTTTTCATCCTGTCTGGCTGTCTCTTTCTTTTGATTGCGTTGTTTACTCCAATCACATTTAATGTTATGTACTGATATAGTTGGAATTATGTCTGCCATTTTGTTGTGTTATATATGTCTTTTGTTTCTCTATTCCTCCTTTATTGCTTTCTTTTGCATTAAGTGAGAATTTTCTAATTTGTAGCATTTTAATTTCTTTACTGATTTGTTTCATTGAAACTGCTTTTACTAGGGCTTTTTGGGTTTTGTGTGTGAACTCAGATTACCGTCTGGGGTCACTTGCTTTCAGCCTGAAATTCTTCTTATGGTATTTCTTGTAAGGCAAGTCTGCTAACAACAAATTCTCTTTGTTTGTTTGTTTTTATGGGAACGTCTTTGTTTCTCCTTCATTCTTGAAAGAGAATTTTGATAGTATAGGATTCTTTGATGAAATTTTCTTTTTCTTTGAGCACTTTGAATATGTTATCACACTGCTTCTGTCTTCCATTGTTTCTGTTAAGAAGTCAGAATCTTATTGGGGTTCCTTGTAAATAACAAGGCTTTTTTTTCTCTTGCTGTTTTTAAGATTTTCTTATCTTTAACTTTCACCATTTTTACTGTGATGTGTCTGTCTGTGGATATATTTGTGTTTATCTTACTTGAAGTTTATTGAGCTTTTCCAAATGTGTAGGTGGTTGTTTTTCAATAAATTTGGAGAAGCTTCAGCCATTGTTTCTTTGAAGTTTTTTTTTTTTTTTTGGCTCTTTTCTCTTTCCTCTCTTTCTCGTATTCCCATTATGTGTATTTGAAGGGAAATATGGCAAATAAAACAAAATTTTAATGCAAATATTTAAACCAAGCAGTTCTAACCACAGAAATTTATCTTAACGTAATGGGCAAGCATACATGGATGTATGTACAAGAAAGTATATCCTAGCACATTTGTGTAGTAGAAAGGTTAGAAAAAATAGGAGGAGGAAGTTAAATACATTATGGTATTCTGTACAGTGAGATATTATAATAATCTAAAATTTTTATAATTCAGGTGGAATTTATTTGGTATGTTGTATAAGATGTATTTGGAATTTTAGGTTGTTTGTTGGTACATCTCCTCTATGTATCTGTGCAAGTTTCTCTGGGGCAGCAATTGTGTTTTCTGTGTAGATACTGCCTATGATACGACGGGCCTCTTCTTTCTCCCCACCTCCCAGTTCTGGGCAGTAGGCAAAGATCTTTTTTGTTTGTTTGTTTTTGAGACAGAGTCTTGCTTTGTCACCAGACTGGAGTGCAGTGGCACGATCTCAGCTCACTGCAACCTCCAACTCCCTGGTTCAAGTGATTCTCCTGCCTCAGCCCCCGAGTAGCTGGGATTACAGGAACACACCACCACGCCCAGCTAATTTTTGTATTTTTAGTAGAGATGGGATTTCACCATGTTGGCGGGATGGTTTTGATATCCTGACTTCGTGATCCGCCCACCTTGACCTCCCAAAGTGCTGGGATTACAGGTATGAGTCACTGTGCCCAGCTGCCAAGGGTCTTTCTAAAGAACGCTAGGTTATACTACATGGTTGAGAGCTCAGAATGAGGCCTGCTTTTCTGGCCTAGTTTTTTTGATACCAAGTCTATTCTGGCCTCAGCTTTGATTTACCTAATTATTTTCTGTTTCCTCCTTTGAGAATGTATATTCTTTTAACATTCTTTTAGACTAGAACCCGTAGACAAAGAGTAATGTTTAAAGAGTTTAGGCTTTAAAAGCAGTCACACTTCCTAGATTCAAATTCTGGCTCTTGAGGACCTTGAGCAAGTTACTTAGTCTCTAAGACTTCATAGTACCTATGTCTAAGGTCCTGAAAATTGGACACAAATAACGTTTAAATAATTTTATTTCTGTCTTTCAGGGCCTTAGGGAAAGCCATAGAACTTTACATATCACCCATATGGCAGAAATATGAATACATATTGATTCTTCTAAGGATTTTATGTTTTCCTTTTTTGCAGATTTGAAATAATGCTGTCCATTGGTAGAAAAATAATAGTATGACCTATGATCTAGCAATAGTGATAAGGCTTACTCTTTGAATTTTGTTTTTCCAGTAAAATTGATTGATGGATTTGTACAGTGGATATCCAGAGTTAAAGGTATAGTCTTAAACCAATTCTTGACAACCCAGGATCTTTAGTAGTAGTAGTAGTAGTAGTAGTAGTAGTAGTAGTAGTAGTAGTAGCAGCCAAAAATGAAAAGCATACTCACAGAAGCTTGTAAGGCCATGTGCTCCCACATAAGTTGACTATGTTTTTAGTTTATTGAGGTATGATTTGTATATCATAACATTCTCCCTTTGTGGGTATACAATTCAGTGATTATCAGTAAATATAAAGAGTTGTGCAGTCATCACCACAATCCACTGTTGGAACATTTCATCACCCCAAATATCCCTGCTCCCACCCCAGCCCTAGGCAGCCACTGATCTGCTTTCTATCTCTATAAATTTCTATTTTCAGGACATACAAGTGGAATCATACAATGTGTAGTCTTTCTGCATCTGCCTTCTTTCACTTACATCAGTATTTCATTTTATTGCCAAACCATATTCCATTATGTGAATATACTACATTTTGTCAACTCCGTTTACCAGCTGTTGTACATTTGATTTATTTCCAGTTTGGTGCTTTTATGGATAATGCTGCTAGGAACATTTGCATGTAAGTCTTTGTGTAGGCTGGGCGCAGTGGCTCACCCCTGTAATCCCAGCACTTTGGGAGGCCGAGGCGGGTGGATCACCTGAGGTCAGGAGTTCGAGACCAGCCTGGTCAACATGGCCTGTCTCTACTAAAAATACAAAATTTAGCTGGGTGTGGTGGCATGCACCTATAATCCCAGCTACTTGGGAGATTGAGGCAGGAGAATCACTTGAACCCGGGAGGCGGAGGTTGCAGTGAGCTGAGATCATACCACTGGACTCCAGCCTGGGTGACAGAGCAAAACTCCATCTCAAAAAAAAAAGTCTGTGTAGACATACATTTTCACTCCTCTTGGGTAAATTCTTGGGGGTGGAATTATCAGGTCCGACAGTAAACTAATCACTAACATCTTAAGGAATTGCCACACTGTTTCCAAAGAGTACTGGATTTTTAATGATGGAAGCCTTCAGAATTTCTCTTTCCTTACTGTTACTTGCTGTTGTCATTATCCCCTGTTCCCTCTTCCCTGAATTTGCTGCCCTGGGCAAGGCCTGAGAATTAATGCAGGACATTAGGATGTCTGGGGTGCTTTGGGGCCAGTGTTTGCTGGTTTCTAGATGCTCAGCTGTGTTCTAGACAAGATATTCCAAGATGTATATATTAGTTGAGGCTCTCATGCAGATGAGAAAACCCTAGTATGATGGGAGACGTAGTCTACATGATTGTCAGAAGTGGAAGAAGAGACAACTCCTTGATAACAAAGATGCTGAACAGTCAAAACAGTAGTGGATGTCTACTACATCAGATATTTGACCCAAATAAATGAATTGTTTCTATAATAATTTAGTTTGTTTTTGCCTTATTTGCAAAGAAATTGAGAACCTCAGTTGCTTAGCACACCCCAAATGTAAAAAATGTTAACTGCAGAGGATAAATCATACCATTCTAAAAATGTTAACTGCAGAGGATAAATTATACCATTCTTTTACACGTATGGTATAATTCTTTTATATGTTTAACATTTACAGATTTTTTTAATTGGAAAAAATGTTATTTTTAGGATGAGTCTATGTACAGTGCTTGTCATATAGTAGGCACCCAATAAATGTTAACTATTGTCCTTTTAAAATCTTTTCTGAAACTCATTTTCATTCTACATCCATTTTTTATGATGAATGCATCTTGAGGGTAAATTATGCATCTAAGAATGCTTTTTTCCTGTTGGTAATAGTAATGTTCAATACATTTTTTGAAAATATTTATAATTTCAGGTCAGGTCTTATCTGTCATGATGGAGGAAATGGTGATACAAATCAGAATCTCTGAAAACATAGTTTGGCTTAGGAATGAATTAACAAGATATTTTTCTTGTGAACAGCAGCTTTATCATTTTAATTATGATTTCTTTAGACTAAACCTAATTTAGTGTAAAAATAATGTACATTGTTCAAAAACATACCAAATGGTATGAAAGGAAATACATTAAAGGCCAAGGAAAATCTATAGGAGTCAAATCAGGAACTTAATTTAATACACTAAGCTAATTCCTTAAGGTATTAGTTTATTTTATTCCTTAAATATTATAATTATTTGGATATATGAAAAAATACATTGGATATATGGACAAAAATTCTTGAAAAGGTGCACTGCCACTTTTTGCTCTACATTTCATCCTTTAAACCTCGTTTTTAGGAGGAGGTTCTATGTATCTTCTGGAAAAACAACTTGCAATCTTAATGTTTTATGAAATCATTTTTTTCCCCACAAGGATTTAAAATAGCTATTGCATTTTGAGTCTGACCCTTGTGAAAAATAAGTATATATCTTTCCAAGATTTGTGAAAGTTGGCACTGTCTCACATACTTTCTGGGCACAGTTTGTTTTTTGGGTTCCTTTTTTCCATGGGTATTCAGAATAAATAGGAACTTGTTATTGAAGTGGGAAAAAATAGCATTACTGTAAAGCTGGTTACAGATACTGCTGGAAAGAATTTTATCATATGATTGGAAATATTTTTCCAGTTAACCTTTAAAAAATTCTTAAGAGCCATTTTTCTTTCCAGCTTTCAGATGGCAAATGCATTCTGAGGTTAGTGTGGTCATTTCTAGGGAATAAAGAAATTAGTAACTTTGGTTTTGTAATACTCCCTAATGCTTATACCTGAAAGGAAGTATTTACTGAATATTTTAAGTGCTACGGTTAATGCCACTTTGTAATGTAGGTTTGTATTGGATTTAAAACAACCTGAGAAATCATAATTGCTTTTTCTTAAGCCAGTGCCCACTGATGGCTCCTGCTAACCATGTAACATACAGTAGCATTTAATACACTAAGAGTATTAATTCCTAGAGTAGTGTTTTTAAGTGTGATCTGTGGACTCATGATAGGTCCTGTCTTTCCCATAGTCTTTTACCATTTGTTTATAGTAATCATCCTATGTATTTCTTGATATGAATTACAATTTATTTTAGATGACTTTTTTTGTTTAAATACCTTGTTCCAGGGTTTTTCTCAAGAAAAAAATACCATTTTATTTGTTGTTGCCTGACTTTTCTGCAGTAGCAAGAAAAGATGGAATAATCAACTTCTTAGGTCGTTTTGCACCAGTAAAGAGGCCCTCAAAAAAAGTTTGAGCTCCATAAGTAGTCTTACTGTGTTTTGATTTTCTCCAAATAATTATTTAGGAAATGTTTGTTTTAAATATCTTAAGATCTTTGCATCTAATTTGTGTTAGTGGCATCATATTTTCCCCAGGTCAAGAACCTTGGTAATAACTGAACAGGTTTAGGGAGGAAAAGGGAAAAGTCTGTCCTGGCAATTTTGACATCGAACCCTCTCTCAAATCAGCTTCTCCTCTGTAATCTTGTTACTGTTGCCAGAGCCCCAATCATCTTTTGTAAGCAATATTGGAGCTGCCTCCTAACTGAGCAGTCTTGCCTTCTTACAATCCATTGTTCGTGTTACTTAAGATTCAATGGCTGCCACACATACTCAAGATCAAGTCCATTCTCTCTGAGTGCAGTAAGTGAGGCCTTTCATGATACTTTAGCCCTTCCTTATTTCTTTACTCAAATGTGAGGAACTACTTGCAGTTTCCAGAATGTAACTCATTTCACTCCACCTTAATGCTTTGTTAATTGCTATTTTTCTTTCAGATTCAGTAATACTTTGTATTAAGTATTCATCTGTGAAGCTTTGCAGACCTCCTCTTTACCTTATAGCCAGTTTCCTTTGTGTTCCTTGTCAAACAACGACAACAACAACAAAATTTCTCCTTTATATTTAGCTTAGAAAATTCCAGAAGCCCTTGTATTTGATTTAAGCTTGTATATTTTTGCAGGAAAGATACTGATCAGTGGTGTTTCTATAACTTTCGATGAACAAAGACTATGAGGCTTAAGGATCACATGTATAAACAGACAATGACTTGACAATCCAAGAAGCCAAATAATAACTACTATAATAATTGACCTAAAATGTCCAGGACTTCATTAATAACTGCCAGCTTCCTAATTTTTGTCCCGCTTCCAATTCATAACCAACCTGTGAAAGCCAGATATATGCTCTAACCAATCACAGTAGGCTGCCCCCACTTCTAGTTAGCCTGCCTACAGCTCCCCAGGCCAACAGCCTCCAATCAGAGCATACCTGATTTTCCATTATGAAACTTCACACTCGTCTACCTGTCTTTTAGTCTCTGTCAAGATGCAAATGACAATAGATGACTCCCTTGTTGTAGCAAACACTGAATAAATAGCCTTTGCTTTTCTCTTTTGGTTGATCATCATTTATTTCCACAAGGGAAAAAAAAAATCTGTGTTCGTTCTACATTTGTTTACATCTGAAGTGATTAATAATAAATATACTTTATAAACTGCCTTTATCTCTTGTGCTATGTTTTTGTGATTTCTACATATTTTATAAACACAGGTTTATACTTTATAAACATATAGCGGCATATTTTAGAAAGGTGAAGACAGGTTTTGTCATAGGACTTTCTTGCTTTATGTCTTTACATTGAATGGAAAAAAACACAGAAAATCTTTCACTTAATAGTNGGATTTACACGAAATGCAGATAATGTGAAGTTAGATTTTGTTAAGAATATCCTTTTGTTTTTTAAAATATGTACATGAATATGTTTCTTAATTTTTTCCACTTAGGAAGTTTGTTTGCTGTTTTTTATTTAACCTATTAATATATTTCATGTTTTTTAACTATGTGTATGTTCCTAAGGTAAACTCTGCTGGGTTTGGTGAATTATTTTTTAAAATAATCTGTTCACTAATTTTATGTAGGCTCTTTCACTGTAAAGATTACGAGAATGACAAAACCTATACCCTGTTTGTTTGTTTTTATATATATATACCATCTCTCATATTACTAAGATTGAATGACAAATCAGGCTACTTTAAACAGTTTTGAAAGTATGGAAAGTGTAGCTTTTTATGTGTTTGATGCTCTATTATGCTAAAGTCACTCCTTTATTTGTTGTTGGAATTTTCTGTTAACAGGTACTCCCTTCGGAGAGGCAGCTCCTTCACATTCTTAACACCTGGCCCCAACTGGGACTTGACTTTGGTGAGTAGATACCTGGGTTTTTATTTCAAGACATTAGATAGAATTAATTCCCCAGTTGTCTTTCAGTCTGTTATGCAGCTCAGTGGTCTGTACTTCTCTGAGTGTCTTGAGGAACAGAATTCCTATAACCGTCTTTGGCAGCCTAATTTAGTCCTTTTCTACTAACAAGCTGTAATAACTTTTTGTTTCAAGTAAATATAAAACGTATTTTGCAAAGTACTCACATGTATTAATCTTTAACTCTATGCCATCCTTTCTCTTATTCCTTTCAATGTTAAATCTGATACTATATTATGAAACACGAAATTATTTGTATACATCCTCTATTGACTTTTTTCTTGGTTGAAAAATATAAAAATGCTTGATTGCACATTATGTATATATATTTAATATATATAATGAATGGTTTTCTGCTATTAATCTCAGCATAGAGGGACTCTTATTTTTATAGCAGGACTTTACAGAGGCATTTAATTTTGTGTGAAGTGACAACAGAAAATTGGTTCTTTTTGTACTTAAAACTTGTTAGCTCATAATACATATATAAATAAAGTATGTACAAATAGATATAAATAAAGTATGTACAAATAGATCATGATTCTTATGCTTATTTGGGAAAATAGCAAAATGATTCAAAATACAATTTCATATAAATGCATAAGTATGATCATATATGTGCTTTCTTCCCCTCAGTACAGTCTTATTTTGCTAGGCAGTTTCCTCCCCCTCTTCTCTCCTTCTCCGTATTAGTCCATTCCCAGGCTCTGCTCTAACCATGTCAACAGTACCATATGTATCCTTCTGTATTTTGCTCGTATCATTAATATACACAAACAGGTTCACAGATAAATACACAAGCAAGATTTTTGGTTAGTTGGCTTTTCAAACCTGGGATCATATTATTCATAATTTCTGTATCTTCTGGGTATGACCTAGGGATCAATAAAATATTTCTTGAGTTCCATCACCTCAATTCTGATGTATATTGTTCTTTCATGTCTTAGATCATTTTCCTAACGTCTTTTAGCTCAATTCAAAACAGTGTGTTACAATTTTGCTCTGCTTCTTTGAGCATTTCTTCCTGGTGTGCAATCATTTCCTAGGGGATAGATTCTGATCCTTGTTTTCTTTTTTCATAGAGTGATATTGTGTAGAATTTGACTTTGAGAATTTTCTGTTCCATTTTAGTGTGAATTTAGTTTTCAACTTGTACACAAAATCTTGGTTCAGATAGCTTTTCTGACTTCACAGCCCTCCTTCGTGTTGTTTTTATGGTAACTTGCTTTCTGAGGCCGCCTGGCTCTATTACTTTCTCCACTTCTATCTGGACTTTGCCTTTCCTTTTTTTTTTTTTTTTCTTCTTCTCTATTGGCCCTATCTTGCTCAATTTTGATTCAATTCCCAGCAGTTTCTCCTTACTGTGGGGCCAGGAAGTTGAAGGGAACCCTAACTAGTCACTTAAGAGTTCCCAAGAGCTAAGCAGTGTAGGTAACCTGAAAAGTTATTTTGAGATATGGGAGAATAAAGTGTTACTCATGGGTGCTTATTCAGTATTGATTAAGTACCAGAAATGGTAGATATGTACACAGTTTTGCCACTGCTGGCACCAGCAGGGCTGAATGAAAGTGATAAATGGTAAGTGGAAAGTACTGCAGGGACATGGCTGTTCACTTTCCAGTTAATCAATCCTGCCTCCGGCAACAAATCTTAAGTACTTTGGGCCATGAGAAAAGGATTTTCTTTTTCTAGTGACGACCTTGCCCCAAGATAAATAATGTGTTCCTTTAAAAAAAAAAAAAAAAAAAAAAAAAACTGGCTGGTTTTATATTTTAAAATTTTACTTTTCTCTAACGAGTACCGACAGCCCTTGATTTACATAAGATTCTGTTCTGAAAAACTTAAGTAGTGTTTTAATAGGGTAGCCACTTCACAGCAGTGATGACTCTGTCAGGGGAGACTGTTTAGACAGTATCTATTCCAAAGACAATTCATGAACGTCCCTCAACATAATTTTCTTCTTAGGGCAGTGGCGCAATCTCATCTACTGCAACCTCTGCCTCCCAGGTTCAAACGGTTCTCCTGCCTCAGCCTCTCAAGTAGTTCGGACTACAGGCATCTGTCACCATGTGCAGCTAATTTTTTTTTTTTTTTCTTGTATTTTTAATACAGTCGGGGTTTTACCACGTTGGACAGGCTGGTCTTGAACTCCTGACCTCAGACTCTCACCCCACCTCAGCCTCTTAAAGTGCTGAAATTGCAGACGTGAGCTACCGCACCTGGCCTCAAAGTAATTTTCTTGTGACTATAGCCAAAGGCTTAACTTTTAAAATTGATTTTCTAGTTTTCTAGAGTCTTTGTTTTGTGATGTAATATGCATTCCTTTTATATGAGAATGAAATATCTTTTTTTCTTTTAGAAAAGAAAACGCAGAGAGAAAGATGATGATGTTGTAAGCCTTAGCAGCCTTGATCTGAAGGTAAGCCCTGCTGCCCTGTTAAAGAAAAGCATTTAAAAATATGCAGATAGCATTTTATTTCTGTGCTACAAGAATAATGAATGCTGGTTTGGGTTTTTTTGTTTTTTGGGTTGTTTTTTTTTTTTTCATTTTGTAAGTGCAAAAGTGAATAATATTAGCTCACAGACACCGTCTTTTTTGCTATTCTGCTTCTTCGTTAAGAATGAGGGAGAAACTACTCTCAAAATATTAGGCTATAACTACTGATCACAAACACAAATGCCTAAGGAGACAGGCTATGTAATCTGTGTGAAGGAAGGAGGGACGAGAGGGCCAGTGGTGAAAAGAGAGCCCCGGGTTCTAGCCCATTGTCACATGTAGGACTGTCAAAACCTGGATTTTTATGTGAAATCTCCTGAATTTTAAATGTTGAGTCCATTTTTCTTAAAAAATATATGCAAGGCCGGGCGCGGTGGCTCAAGCCTGTAATCCCAGCACTTTGGGAGGCCGAGACAGGCGGATCACGAGGTCAGGAGATCGAGACCATCCTGGCTAACACGGTGAAACCCCGTCTCTACTAAAAAAAAATACAAAAAACTAGCCGGGCGAGGTGGCGGGCGCCTGTAGTCCCAGCTACTCGGGAGGCTGAGGCAGGAGAATGGCATGAACCCGGGAGGCGGAGCTTGCAGTGAGCTGAGATCCGGCCACTGCACTCCAGCCAGGGCAACAGAGTGAGACTCCATCTCAAAAAAAAAAAAAAAAAAATACATGCAAGCAAAATAGCTTGTCTGTAGGTCATATGTGGCCCGTGGGCTTCAAGTATGTGACATAGGATAAACTAACACTCAGCACACACTTTAAAATACTTGAAGTTTTCTTATATGAAATTGTGTGTAAGTCCAAAAACCTAGTATCTTTGGAATTACTAACATCATTTTTGCCGGTTGGCAAATTTTATTATAGCATCTTGATTTTGGAGAGTCTTTTTCTAAGGTTATAAAAGAGTTGTACATTTTTAAATGCGATTTTTAAAAATGTTTCATATGATGTTTAACAGCAGCAGCTGCTGTTTCTTTTTAAAGACGAGATATTTTCTAAAAGTTAAATTTTTATAATCTGCTCATCAACATTTTAGCAAATCCAGCAAGTCAGTTTTTTTCTTATTTTGAGTACACAGTGTCTTCATAGAAGAATTATGTGTTTTAAGTTTTAGGCATTTTGCAAAACAGTTTTAGTTACATTTAAAATATCTTGTATTCAAAAAAAGAAAAAAGTATGAAATGACAACCTTGATTATTTTTAGGTATGTTTCAAATCAAATCAAATACAGAAATAGTATTTATAGTTTGCCACAGTAAAATACAAGGTCTTCAACTAAGCTTTAGCAATTATCAATATATGGATTATTTTGAAGCAAATCCTAGATGTCATGTCCTTTCATCTGCAAATATTCCATTCTATTTATTATCTTTATTGTCTGAGATAAGAACTTTTTTTTTTTTTTTTTGAGATGGAGACTTGCTCTGTCTCCCAGGCTGGAGTACAGTGGTGTAGTCTCGGCCCCCTGCAACCTCAGCCTCCTGGNAAAATGTGGCAGATCTACATGTCCTAATGTAGAAAGATCTCCAAGACATATTGCTAAGAAATTTGCAACAAATATAGCTAGACTTATCCCATTTATGTGAAACAAAAAGTCTGCATGTAAGTAAGATACAATATAATACAGTATAATCCTTTTTGTAATATATTTGCAAGGGTACACACCAAACTGATACTTTTAAAAAAGTCTTACAAATTTTTTGCTTACTTTTTTTTTTTTTTTTTTTTGTCTGAGATAAAACTTTTTTTTTTTTTTTTTGAGATGGAGACTTGCTCTGTCTCCCAGGCTGGAGTACAGTGGTGTAGTCTCGGCCCCCTGCAACCTCAGCCTCCTGGGTTCAAGCGATTCTCTTGCCTCAGCCTCCTGAGTAGCTGAGACTACAGGTGTGTGCCACCACGCCCAGATAATTTTTGTATTTTTAGTAGAGATGGGGTTTTGCCATGTTGGCCAGGCTGGTCTCAAACTCACAGGTGTGAGTCACCATGCTGGGCCTTAGATAAGAACTTTTTAAAAACAATAAAATACACTTTCTACAAAACAGTACAAATAACAATAATTCCTTAATATCAGATTCAGTTCAGAATTCATGCATTTTCTTGAACCTGTTTGTGTGTTTTTGTGGGGTTTTTTGTTTGTTTAGTTTTTTGTTTTTTGGTTTTTTTGTTTTTTGGTTTTTTTTGGTTTTGGGTTCATTCTGTCTGTTTGTAGTCCAAATAAGACACATACATTGTGATTAACTATATCTCTTAAGTTTCTTTTAGTTCATTGGTTTCCCCTCTAACTATTTTCTTGGAATTTTTTGTTGTTGAAGAAACATGACATGCAGGGTTTTCCTATATATCTTTTTATAGCCTGAATATTTCTGATTGCATCCCCATGATATCATTGACTGTGTTCCTCTTTTCCCTGTATTTCTGATAAGTTGGTAATTAGATCTAGAGACCTGATCCAGTGTGGTTGTTTTGGGCCATGTACTTACCTCAAAAAGTATATAATGCCTTTCTGTGATGCTCTCAAAATGGATGTTCATTGCCTACATGCATTTTTTTCTTGGAGGTTGCAAGGTGATGACATGTCTTTATCAGACCTCTGTTTATTAACTGGAATACTTCTGTAAAGAGAAAATTCCCCTTATTAGCCATTTGATTACTCTGAAGTTCTGATTTATAGTCAGAGCAGAACAAGTGCTTGATTCTTTTCCTTTATCAGTTTTCAAAAATAATGAGTTCTATTCATTATCTTTCTCTGAAAGTAATGATTTCTTTTTCTTCTTAGTATTATGAACTAATGCATATAAATACTTGTTTTACATGGATTCAGTTTTTTTTTTTTTATTTTGTTTTGTAGAAAAGACAGGGTCTCACTATGTTGGCCAGGATGGCCTCAAATTCCTAGCCTCAAGCAGTGCTCCTACCTCGGCCTCCCAAAGTGCTGGGATTACAGGCATGAGCCACCGCACCTGGCCTCATTTCAGTTACTCTTACTGATGCCTCACATTATCAGTCTTTGGCTGTTGAATGCTATTTCAGGATGGTTCCTGTGTCTTTTGACATGACCTTTATCTCACATCCAGTGGCTTAATAGCCTCCTTGCCTTTTAGGATGACAAATTATTGCAGATCCTATTTTTATGCTCTATGCCTGGAATCAGCCATTTCTCAAAGGAGTCTGGCTGCTTTGGGAAATGGTAGAGGCTAAAATCTGGGCATTAGTAATATTTCCTTCTACTGGATTAGTCATTGTTGGTAGGCCTTTTCAATGAATAGGGCTAGGAGATAAATCTAATTTAAAAAAACAAAATAGGAATTTATATTGAAATTTCAAATTCAAAGATAAAGGGATTTAACTTAATCTTATCAGTCTTACTATGTAGAGTTCCTTCAACTTCACCAAAAGTCCAGAGACACTGATTTGATTTATACCACAGTTCAAAGACAACAGCTTGCATAACTATTAATGATTACTGAAAACGTTTTATGTTTTCTTGCATTTTTCAGCTTTTTTTAAACCTTTAGGTTGTAACATAGTAGGGATGAACAGTCAAATTACTGTGTTTTTAAATTATTACACTAACTTCTGTGTGTAATTACACCAACAGCTCATTTGGTTTTAAAAAATTTTATCGTTTAAGAATTACTGCTTTTTAAATTTATCTTATAATTGTGTGACAAAATTATGTAGAATTTTGAAGTCATTCTACAGAGGATTCTTGTTCCTATTCCTGACTCTTCTACCCTACTCCCTCTTTCAGATGTAATCTTTTTTTTAAATTTTATGGTTTATTCTTCCACTTTTAAAATACATAAGCAACTATATATATATACATATATATATATAGTATTCCACTTTATTGGATGAACTGTATGTAGCCTACTGTCTTTCATTATGTTTTGTTTGTATGTTTGCTCTTTGCTTTGGTATATCTTTTGATATTTAAGTAGGTTTGTGTTTTTGTTCTAATGGTTATCTTTATACTGATACCTTATGTAATGCCTTTTGGGCTACTATAAATGGGTTAATCCGTATGAGCAGTATTTTAGTTAACTAGTACTTCTCCCTACCCTCTTTCTCTTCTGATTTGAAGTACTATTGCTTGACTTGTAGTTATAATTATGCATTTAAGGCAGGAAGTAAGCTTATTTTACTTTTCATGTACATTCACCACTTTCCTCCCATTTTTAAAAATAGTTTGTCAGAGCTTTTAGCCATTACAAGCTATACTGTAGACCCTGCTAACCATCAGGTAGTCTTAGTTCTATGGGTAAATATATATTTAATTCTCAGCACCAGTCCTCTTGTTGAGTCCTTTCTAGTTTTTTTGTTGTTGTTTGTTGTTTGTTTTTTGTTTGTTTTTGCTTCTGAAGCTCATTCTCAAGTACAGGGGTCAGCAACCATGACCACAAGCCATATGTGACTGGTCTGTCAATGTTTTGTTTATAGCTGCCTTCGTAAACACTGCAGCATCTGGGCTGAGCAGTTGTGACAGGAACCATAGGACCTATAAAGCCAAAAGTATTGACTCTCTGGCCCTTCACAGAAGAAGTTTGCTGACCCCTGCCCTGGAGTTGAGTAGATTCTCAGGCGGTGTTCGTGGTGTTCCCCAAGTACTTGCACATTGCATGTTCTTTTCAGTTTGTTTGCAGCCTTCATACTTGAAGGTTCATTTGGACGCATATGAAACTCCTGGCTCACCTTTTCTTTCATTGAGTATATTTAATATTTTACTCCATTGTGTTCTGGCATAAAATATGTCTGTTCAAAGTCATAATAAATATGTAGTTTCAGGTCATCTTTTGTTTTAGGAACTTTTTTTTTCTTGAATTATACTTTCTGGTATTTATTCTATTTTGTTTCCCCTTTGTACCCTTTATGTTTTGTTGGATCTTCATCTTTTAAAATCTTTTCTGTTTATTACTTTTCTCAAAACTTTTATCTTTTATTTTAAAGCCATCCTCCTTTTTTCCCTAATGCATTAAGCATTGTACTTTTCATTCTGAAATAATTTTCTTATTTTTAATTCTTAGTTCTATTACCTCTCATTTCAATTCCTTCTCAAGTCACCTAATTTCTGAGTCTTTACGTTTTTTCATAGCTTCTGTAATTTTCTTAATTTACTTCACGCTGTAGAGACATGATTCTACTCCAGTCTCTGTTTCTTTATAATAGTTTTAAGTGGAATTCTTAATATTTCTGTTGCTCATTTTTCAGTGCAGTAAGTTTCCTGTATGGTGAGAGGAATAGGCCAGAATAGCCTTTTCAGCTTCATAACTCTAGAGCTCCCTCCTGTGTTATGTTCACAAGGTGATTTTTTCAAAGTATGGTTTCATCCTTTCTGGGATCTTTTCTGCTCCCTTTCTCTTTTATCTGGAACTTTTCTTGTCTTTGCTTCTGTTGCCCTGTTCTTCTCAGTCTGGACTCTACTGGGAGTTTTTCTCAGAGAAGATTCAGTTTCGAGAGTTTACATGGGCCAGATTGCTCCAGCACCTATTTGCATGGCATTGTTCTTGCTCTCAGCCTGAGAACAGGATCCTTCAGAGCCTTTCCCAGATTAGGCTGCTATTCTGAGACTAGTATGCCATTGAGGCTTCAGGGGAGGTTGAAGGGATTCTCCTGTTCTCGGGGCCATCAGAAAAGCCCCGTGCTGTCCCTCTGCCTCATCATGCACAAATGCTAATACTTTGTGGGCCTCATAACTGTCTGGTTTGTCACTCTGCTCATATTTTGAGGTTTAAGGGTAATCTTTCTCTTTGTTGTGGATTTTATTTGTGGGTTTTCCTTTTTTTTTGGTTATGCTAGTTGCTCTGTTTTGTTTTGTTTTTTTCTTTAAAAGTAAAGACCTGTCAAAGAATTAACTTATTAATGAGTTACCCAATATTATAGAAAAGCTGATCAAAGGACTAGCAAACACTGACATACACTAATAACTGAAGGAAAGAATAGTGGACTGAGATTACCAAATTATATATAAAATATTAATATCCTCATCTGCATCTCTACCTACAAAATTTATTTGCATTGCCATGAGTTTTCTAGAGTTAACTTTTACCTTTTCAGAGCTGTAGAAAACCCTGCTCAGTAACAAGTAGTGAATCAAACAAAAGGCTTGAAGTTCTGATGATCCCAGTAGATTAAACTGTATTTATACTTTGAAAATAATGATTGGCTAAAACAGAGATACTCAACCCTGGCTGCAGGTCAGAGTCACCTGAGGGCGGCTTGTGTAGCAGAAGTGTGCTATGGGACCCTATTCCAGACCAATTCCATATATGAATGGAGGAATAGGGGAGGAAATGAGGATAGGTGACATTGGGACCTAGGAACATTTGATTTTTCTTTTTATTTTTTAAAGATACCAGGTGATTCTCCTGTATAGTCAGAGTTAAAACTAGAATGTGACATTCTTAAAGTTATTACTCCCTCCCCTGATTTTGCTTGGACTTACATCTAAATACAACAATTTTTATGTAATAAGCTAAACATAATCTGTTAGTACGATTATTTGATGCCTGTTGCTAGGAGCCATTCTACTCTATTTGCTTCTGTGCCTGAGAGAGAGAGAGATATATATATATAAAATAGATAGTAAATATTGAATGAATGAATGAAGTATTAATAATACAGGTCAAATGAATGACATAAGACCTTGGACTTACATAAGCATGTAACATGATCATTGTATTATGTATTTGGACTTTGGATATCTTATATGAAGATTTTAACTCTGATGCCAATTGAATTTTCATGTTATGGATCATTAGCTATTTTGTCTTGAAGCTGTGATTGTTTATCAGATTTTTCTTTAGGCAAAATTTCAACCTTTTCTTATTAGGCTGACTTGCTTCTGTATTATATATACAATTCTTCATTTTTAAAAGAACATAGTATTAGTTTTCCAAATGTGTTTCTCAGCTATGTATGTTAGCAACTACAACCTTTCCTTTTTATTTTGATAGGAAAGAGTCAAAAGTGATTGTTGACTTTGTTAATGTGAAATAACACTGGCACGAGTAATACTGAGCATATTTTTGTGACTTTTAAGTTCTTTAACTCTGATAGTTAATGATCATAACACAAACCAGAACACTTCTAAAAAAAGGTTTTAAAGTTTATTCTTTTTCTGAAGCTTCAAATTTAGGATCTCAGTTTCCCTAGAAGTTAAAAGGCTATGTGTATATATATATACACACACACACATATATATACACACATATGTATACACACACATATATATACACATATATACACACACACATATATATACACATATGTATACACACACATATATATACACATATACACACACATATATACACACACACATATATATACACATATGTATACACACACATATATATACACATATACACACACACACACACACACACACACATGTATACACACACATATATACACATATACACACACACACACACACACACACACATATATATATATTTTTGTTTTTTGCACACGGTGTTTTGCTCTTGTTGCCCAGGCTGTAGTGCAGTGGCTCCATCTCGGCTCACTGCAACCTCCGCCTCCCAGGTTCAAGTGATTCTCCTGCCTCAGCCTCCCAAGTAGCCGGGCTAATTTTGTGTTTTTAGTAGAGACAGGGTTTCACCATGTTGGTCAGACTGGTATCAAACTCCTGACCTCACGTGATCCACCTGCCTCAGCCTCCCAAAGTGCTGAGATTACAGGCGCGAGCCACCGCGCCCAGCCTGGGGGTTATATTTTGAGTATTGGTATACTCTGCCATTTTTAGATTAAACATAATAATAAGTGTTTTAGTCATAATAAAATAACATATAAATGATAAATAATTTTAAAAGCATTGTGATTGCTTATAATTATAATAATGTCTTGGCAGTTTCTGACTTAACATTCCAAACACCACTTTGGAGAAACAACCTCGTTAGAACCATGACAGGTAATTTGATAATGTTGCAAGGCACAGATTTGAGTAGTGTGAAGCTAGCTGCCATGTGAAACCTAGTGACTTACCTAGCTTACTGTTGCTCTCCACCTGCACTTTGACTTAGCTATGATTTCTACTGGTTGCCTTATAAGATAACAAAACATTGTTTTGCTGTGACAGAGGTCCAAAAAAGAAAGCCAACTGCTGGTTCAGGTGTTGATATAAGAAAATGGTGCTCTTGGCCAAAAATATAAAAGTTAAATACAAAACAATTATTCCCGATTAGTACTCTGAGAAGCCATTGAACAATACAGAGCTATTTATCTTTAAGCTTAATCATTCCTAGACTGCAATGCATTTAAATACTTATGTCTCCTTTTTAGTATATGAATACATTGTTCTGGCAAAAAATTGAAACTTTTTTTAAAGACCTCTTTTACTGCCTTCAGCCTCTGAAGTATCCAGTTATTATTTGATGTTTGTCCAGGTCGTTTTGTTTTTATTTATCTGTTTTCACACAGTATGTGTAATGACTACAGATATGTGATTATCGTGTATATATGCTATAGCTTGCTTTTTTAAATTTATGTTTTATTGGTACATATAAAGCAGGCTCCCTAATTCTTCTTGGTTGCTATATTGTATTCCATAGTGTGTTAAGGTACCATAATCTATTTAACCAGTCTTTTAAGACTGGCTATTTTTTGTATATTTCTTATTTTTTTCATATTAAAAACAGTGCTGCAGTTTACCTTCTTGTGCACAAGGAGAGACCATGTTTGTGTCTCTATTATAGATGTTTAGAAGTGAGTTGCAAGTTTTAGTTTTGTTAATATTGTCTATTTGCCTTCCAAAATGTTTGACAAATGGATACTTTTCTATCAGTTTATGATAATATTCATACCCGAGTACCCTTTTCAACTCTATATTTTCCCTAGTATCTTAATTTTTACCAACTATTGGGATAGACAACCTGACAGAAAATCAATAAGGAAGTAGAAGATTTAAACAACACTCAGACCAAATGGACCTAACAGACATACAGAGCACTTCACCCAACAACAGTAAATTATACATTTTTCTCAAGTGCATATAGAACATTCCAGGATAGACCATATGTCAGGCTGCAAAACAAGTCTTAATACATTTATAAAGATTGAAATCATACAGACCATTTTTTTGAACACACAGAGTGAAACTAAAAAGCAGTAACAAAAGGAAATTTAAAAATTTATAAGTATGTGGAAATTAAACAACTCATTATTATAAACAACCAATTAGTCAAAACAAATCACAAGGGAAATTAGAAAATACCTTCAAATAGAGATGAAAACACAACATGCTAAAACTTACGGAATGCAACAGAAGCATTGCTGAGAGAGACACTTACAGGTGTAAACACTTTACATTAAAAAGTAAGAAATATCTCAAATCAGTACCCTAACTTTATTCCTTAAGGAGGTAATAAAAAGAAAAGGAGTCTTAACCCAAAGCTGGCAGATGGAAGGAAATTAATTAAAAACGGTGGAATAAATATAGAATCAAAAAAAACAATAGAGTAAAACCACAATATGGTTCTCTGGAAAGATTAACAAAACAAACCTTTAGGTAGACTGACTAAGAGAAACAGAGAGAAGACTCAAATTAGTAAAATGAGAGTGGGGATATTACTACCATATTGTACGGAAATAAAAAGCACAATATTAATAAAAGTACTGTGAATAATTGTATGCCAAAAAGTGGATAATCTAGATGAAATGGACAAATTCCTAGAAACACACAATCTACCAAGACTGAATGATGGAGAGAAAATCTGACTAAACCTATAACTAGTAAAAAGATTGACTCTGTAATCAAAACCTCTCAACAAAGAAAACTCTGAATGAGATGGCTTTACTGGTAAACTCTACCAAACATTTAGAAAAGAATTAACATTAATCCTTCTCATACTCTTTCAGAAAATCAAAGAAAATGGAATACTTTCTAAGCCATTCTAACAGATCAGTATTATCCTGATAACCAAAGCCAACACTACAAGAAAAGAAAACTATAGACCAGCGTCATTTCTCAGCTGCTGGCAGGTTAGGCATTCACCAGTGGCAGTGACTAAAGCAGCCTTGGTAAAAGAGCACCCCTGCTGATGGAGTACACTGAACCTTCATGCCTGCCATCGTGGCTCCTGTGCTCACGGGTCTGTTGCACCAGCACTGGAATCCACAACGTCAATCACTGGCACCTTAGAGTCTTCAATAAGCGTTAATATGAGAGACAAGGGTCCTTCCACTTTGTGGCTGTTCTCATAGGCCCATCCATATGCCTCTTCTCCAAAACTGATTTCTACCTTTTCATTCTTGGTTCCTTCCAAGCTCCTGACCAATCAGTCAGCCACCCCATTTGCCACTGCCCAGGAGCCTGTGTCTATCTGTATGTCACGCCATTTCTCCCTTCACACAGTGAACAACCAAGTGCACTGCTGACACTGGAAGTGTTCTCCTTTGCCACTCTCTTTAGGATTACCCCTGAATGGGATGCAGTGCAGTAGTGGTCCATTGTCTGCTCATAGCAACATATGAAGCTAATTCATGTGTGAATGAGGGCCCGATTTTTCTCTCAGTGGTTTTAGAGACCTACTCCACCCCTAAATGAGGAGTTGAAGAAGTACCAGTGTAATGTACTAGGTTACATGGCAGTCTGGGCCATCTGTTCATGTTATTTACTGATGCCCTTTGGTCTTCCTTAAGCCAATCACAAATGGACTATTTCCTTTGTATAACAGATTGCTGCTGTACTTCCCAACCTTCTGACTCAGTTGATTTGACCCTGTTTGTTTTGGGCACCTCTGCTAGCACAGTTAAATGATGTCCATAGCCAGGGCCTCACTCTAACTAGGTCTGCCCCACACCTGGGGCTTCTTTTCAAACCGGACTCATTTTCTGCCGTGGAAGGCATAGCTTTGCTCTGGAGCCCTAAGGCTCTGCATTGCAGTTCTCTTCCTGGCCTTGCCAGAGCATCACACGGCATCTTTGTCTACCGTAAATACCTCAACCTTGATGTGATATACCAGGTCATATGGCCTGAACAGCAGGGCAGTTTGCACCAGAGCCTGGAGGTCCTGCTACAGAGACCTCTGTTGCTCTGGGACCTACTCAAAACTATCACAGCAACATTCCCAAATATAGCAGATACTCCCTGCAGAAGATGAAGAGTCCTGCTAGTACTGTGCCTAGGAGATGCAAGGTGCAACACCTGTCCTTTCCTGTACAGGGGAGATCCCAGAAAGCCTCAGGTCGTTGGATCTATTAAAACTTTTCCAACATGGCAACCCCTGAATTTTTGTGGCATGCGTTTGATTTACTGGGATATCCAAAATACTTTCCACTTTCTTTTCACCAGGTCTTTTTGGTATAATGTTATTAATATAGTGGACCTGTATGATGTTCTGTGGAATATCCAGGTCCTTGCTGACTTTGTGACAGAAAACAAAAAGTGAACAGCTTCAGGACATGAGCAAACACAGGCTGCTGTCCTTCCCACCTAAAAGCTAACTACTTTTGACCCTTCTTACTAATGGGGATTGAAAAGAGCACATAGGCCCGATCAGTAACGATAACCATGTAACAAATGCTAGATGATTTGTTGGTCTGCTCCAGTAGACTCGACATGTTGCACAAAGCAGCTAAGGCTAGAACTACCGCTTAAGTTTACAGTGGTCCACTGTCATTTACCACAGTCCACCTCATTGTAAGAGGCACTCGGATAAATGGAATGAGAATCTAGTGAGACTATCACTTGTGCAGTCTGTAACTTTGATGGCTAATCTCTGCATTTTCTCCTGGTGTGCAGTACTGCTTCTGACTTACCATCCTGGCCCAGGTGTAAGGGGTGAAATTTCAGGGACTCCCGCTTAGCTATTCCCACCATGGTGCTGAGAAGATTATGAAAGTTCTCTCAGCTGCTTTTTCAAATCTTTTAAAGCAGTTAACCAAAGCCAGCCAACACTACAATCATTACAATTACCACTGCCCCTCTCTTGTTCATTTGTCACCACTACTATGTAAGGCATTGCCTCACTACTCGGTGTCTCATCCCTATTCATGCCTGTAGTCCTTGTCACCATTTTACTAGTGAGTGAGTCTGTTGCAGAGTCCCATCCTGTGTTTCTGATCTCTAGGACCAATCTCAGTGTCCATATTTTAGCCTAGGTTCTCCCTCCAGAAATCAGAGCCTAAAACAAGGACTCGTTGACAGGTGGTCTTTCTTGAGGTGTGATCCCAGGAAACAAGCTAGGGAAGTGAAAGAGAGGAGGCCCATGCAGTGTCTAATTAAGTTGTCACTACCATGGGCAGTGGGGTAGATCTCACTGGAACCCTCTGAAGAGCTGTGTAAAACACACCACAGACTTCTCCTCTCAAGGGACTGAAGAGGGGAGCTTTTATCCTGCAGCTACTGTGCTCCATTAGTCAACAAGTGGCCTTTCGGGTGTCCATCGTACACACTCATGGCTACACGTGTGCACATGCCACACAGCAGCATCCAAGAAGCCCAGGGTGGAAGGCAAGAGATACACAGTGCAGCTGAGGCAAGGGACTGTGGGGTCAGACCTGTGGGGAGCCAGTTGCTATGGCAGTGTCAAATTGGGCTGAGAAAACAGGAGGCTGGGCACAAGACACAATATCGTTTTGTCTTTAGTTTGGGGCCTTAACTGAAGTTCAGGGAAAAATGGGAGGAATCCCATTCAACAGCCTGTTACAGAAGAATAAGTGATCTTACGTTATACCGGAAGTTATTTGTTACCTGAAATAAAAAGTCACCACTAACAGTGCTGATATCCCATTGGATTGGCTATTTGTGTTGTCATCGCACAAAAGAACCATTGTTTTGACAATACCAAACTTACTAGCGTATGAGACTATTTTGTTTAAAGTGTGTCTAATAATACTTAATTGGCCTGAACTGATTTTTTCCCCCCCAAATCAAATTCTTAGTACTAAGCTTGGAGACTCAAATCCACATATAACTTCATTACTAATTTCTTTCATACTCATCCAGTTCAAATGTAACTCTTTTTGTTTTTAAGTTATTACTAGATATTTTGGAACTCTGGTTTCTTAAAAGTTCTACTTTTCAATTAATACTTCCTTTTAGTAAGATTTTAAATTTTTTTAACCTATTTTTAGTGAGATACAGAGTATATGCTTGTAATCTTGAACTCTAGAGTTTTAAAATGGAATGTAGTTTTCTCATATTTAGAAAAAGTTCTTAAAATATTTCTTGTGAATTGTGGAATCTTTTCATATACTTGTATCATTTTAAAATATATGTTTAATTTAGTAATGTAAGGCATGAAGTCTGTACAAAGACTGAAAATACAGCTTTTACTGGTCATATTTTTCCACAAATTAAGAACTTGTTTATGTAGTCATCTATATAATGTCCTTAAAAAATACAAAGTTAAAAAATAGGTTGACAATTGCATTTCACCGTATCTCAGGCAGAGGGCAGCAGAGAACTTAGATTTTGTTTTCTCTTTGCCTGTAGTATGACTTCCCTAGTCTAATTTCCAATTGCTTGTTATTGTTCCAGTTAAAAGTAAATAATAATGCCTAGACCAAAAAAATTAATGATTATTCCTAAGTACTAATTTATTTCTAAATTCCAAACAGTTTTCACTTGAAAGGGGAGAACAGGTAAGTAACCTAACACTCCTTTTCTATACATAAGAGAAACATTATCTTTCTCTTTACCTTTACATAACTCAGTTAAGTTTATAAATTCTAGATGTTCTGCACAAAAGACGCTAACCAGTCTGTGCCTCAGTTATGCCGTTTGTAGAAAGTTACACCGTTTGTAGAAAGTTATACAAATAGTTGCTGTTGGCCAGGCAGGGTGGCTCATGCCTGTAATTCCAGCACTTTGGGAGGCTGAGGCAGGTGGATCACCTATGACCAGGAGTTCAAGACCAGCCTGGCCAACATGGTGAAACCCTGTCTCCACTAACATTACAAAAATTAGCCAGGCGTGGTGACACACTCGGGAGGCTGAGGCATGAGAATCACTTGAACCCAGGAGGCAGAGGTTACAGTGAGCTAGGATTGTGCCACAGCACTCCAGCCTGGACAACAGAGCAAGACTCTGTCTTTAAAAAAAAAAAAAAAAAAAAGGAAAGAAAAAAAACTCTTCTGGGCCAGACATGGTGGCTCATGCCTGTAATCCCAGCACTTTGGGAGGCCAAGGCAGGTGGATCACCTGAGGTCAGGAGTTTAAGACCAGCCTGACCAACATGGTGAAACCCCATCTCTACTAAAATACAAAATTAGCCAGGCATGGTGGCGCATGCCTGTAATCCCAGCTACTCGAAGGCTGAGGCAGGAGAGTCGCTTGAAACCGGGAGGCGGAGGTTGTGGTGAGCTGAGATCATGCCATTGCACTCCAACCGGGGCAACAAGAGCAAACTCTATCTCAAAAAAA